>NW_010205952.1:6683-8425 GCF_000695765.1 Mesitornis unicolor
TTTTGAGGACTTTTTCACCTATGGAAAAGGTGCCACATGGAAGCAGAGAGAGAGACTGGGCAGAGTTCTCCTACTCCTGAGGAGCACATGGCACGAAACCGACTGCAAGTCCCACTCCCATGCATGCCCCTGCACCTCAAGGCAAAGGGGAAGGGGGAGATGAAGAAACCGGGAACAGAAGCTAAGCCCTGGAAGAAGGGAGAGGTGGGGGGAAGGTGTTTTGATTTTAAGATCTGGTTGTATCTCCCATTGTTCTACTCTGATGTTGGTAACAAATTAAAATTGTTATGTTTTTATTCCTTATGATAAGTCTATCTTTTGCCTGTGACCTGTTTAAGTGGTGAGAAGCCCTCCCAGTCCTTATTTTGACTAGCCCTTTTTGGGGCATCGTGGTGCTCAGTTATGCACTGGGCCTGTACCACGACACCCAGGGAACTTGCATGCTTTGTGCTGTGGGACAGGGCTGCCAAAAGTGTGACTGTGATGCACACTCCTCATTTGGCTTCCTTTCCCCTCATCCACAACTGGATTTGTTCTTGGTTGGTAAGGCAGTTTGCTTAGAATCACTGAAAAAAATCACATTCTCTGCTTCCATTTCTCCTCTTCCTGCTGTCCACTTCCAGAAGAAAACTGCATGAAGTGAAAGGACCCAAAGGGTGTTTCTTTACCAAGAGTTAATTCACCAACTGTGATTTTGAAACTTGTTAAAAAAGCTCCAAGCAAGATACCTGTTGTTGCACAGGGAGAAAGAGAACTGAAGGTGGGCCATGAATATCACAGCACCAAACACTGCTGAAAATAATCTCTTCTTTTGCATCACTTCTGTTTAAATGATGCTATTTGTTCTGTTATCTGCTATTTTTGTGTGATTTTATAGTTTCTTTGGGTTAGTCCATTTAGTTATTTTTCACACTGTCAGAAACAAAGTCTGATAGTCTCATAGACCAACAGAGCTTTAATGTAAATAATGAGGAATAAACCTCTTTCTCTAGAGCAAAAATGTCTCCTTCCTTACATGGCTTGTCATTCATGAATGTAAAACAATAAAGAAGACAAAGAAGTGTACAGAACTGATCTTACACAGGCTCCAATGCATTCCAGTACAGTAGCTTAAAAGGAACCTATTTATGGTACTGCTAACAAGAACACCTTCCTTAACTAGCAGACCACCTTAGAATAGGATTCAGTGACTATCAAACTGACAGGAATATGCAAACTGCACTTTCAAATCTGTGTCAGTGTTTCTGCAGCTGACATCTTTTTACTGCAGCATTAAAGCAGTTTTCAACAAGAGGGGGGAATCTCACTGATACACAAGGAAACTCTTCTACCCATTGACAGATATGATCTGGTACTGGTCATGGTACTCAATATACAAAAAAGAAACAGTTTAGTTTATAATTTTTATTGCAGCAGGTTTACCTATTGCAAACCTATCAAAGAACCACCATGTCCTAGCTAATATTAATCAGTACCACCACTATTACAACACTAAAATTATATTTTCAATTAGAAAATCTGACATAAAATACCTAACCTGATTTGGAAAATATAAATCTCACCACCATATTAGTTTCAGTTGAATTCCTTAAGGTCTTTTCAAAGGTTCCTGCCTGGCAAGCTGAAGACAATTCTGCTTCACAACTGAAAAAAAAGGGCTTGTTTTTACTGTGGTTTAAAGGTTGTTAAAAAGGGAACTATAATCCTGTTTACACTATACTTCCTTTTTGTTACCTATTTCC
>NW_010205952.1:8456-16724 GCF_000695765.1 Mesitornis unicolor
CCCTACATCTTCTTGAAAGCCCTTCCTATGCCTCAGGAGGACAAAATAACTGGTATAAATGAAAATCATGCCCTTCACATTTTGTCCCCAAGTCATCATTAAATCCTCATACTTGTTCATTAGTAATCATCATTAGTTGTTTTGTCTAGTATTATTTATGATATATGGCTCAAAGCAAGATAATTGTCTATCTATGGAGATCCTTAACACTGAATAAAAAAAATCACAATTATGTGGAATTTTAGGACAACAAAGATCTGTAAATACAGATTTTGCTTATTAACCTACAAAGAATAGAAGCTTGTTCTGTCACAGAGTGATATTCCTTCTCTTGCCTAAATAATTATGCATCTTAGTTGTTTGTGAGTAACACGTTGCCTAAAGGACCACATATAACCAGCATACTTTCCAGTTTTCCACTGTGAATATTCTACAGCACTCAGCAATGCAAAATACAGAGAGAAATCATGTATTCCAAAAACATGACGGTAAAATAAAACCCAAATTACTGAGCCGGGGTTGTTTTTCTTTTTCCACCTGTGACATTTTTCAGAACAGGATACCTAGGGCAACAAGCACTAGATTCACAGTATCAATTCAGATGTGCTCATAAAGTTACTCTGTCACCACGGTCAGACTCCTCTATCAAAAGGGGATTGTGGAAAAGGATTCCTATAGCTGCATACATTTGTTTTCTGAAGGAGTAAGTGTAACCCTGATGTTGCTGCTCTAAAATGTCTCATGGCAACTCTTAAGTTCACTTAAAACCAACAGTCCTTTTAAGAATAGAAGTCTTTGGAAGTTCAAAGCAAAAGATAATGCATCTGGAAATACACTTTGGGAGCATATACTGAGATTACATCTATACAAAATATATAATTTTCCTCAGAAAAATATCCTCCTCTCTCTCCACCTAAAATCATCTGACAGATTTTGCTTTCAAACCCAGGCAGGTGAACTTTTTTTTAATTATTATTATTATACTGTATGTGAGGATGGTGACATGAACTCATGTTGAAGCCTTTTACTCCCTTGGTTCTGACAAGTACCAAATATTGTTTTGGTTAGTTTGCACAAGATTTCAATGACAAGGAACAATGAACAGGAGCACTTCAGGACTCCTAAACACTGGTTTAACCTTTGATATCCAAAAGCTAGAGATGATTGTCAGCCCATTTGTCCCCTGTATAACACAGGACAAGGAGCCTTTTCCACTAGCACTTACCAGTATTAGCTGTTCTACAATTCACTAATTGAACCTCCCTCCATAATTATACAAGCCTCAGTCTAAAGAACTACACTTCCAGTGTTCCACAAAACCTCATTGCGTCTACCTCAAAAAGAAAGGAAGAGTTCAAAAACAGTAAGTATTTTCAAGATAGAAGAGCAGATGGGCAAAGAGGAAACTTATTTTTATTGATGTTTCAGTTGCCATCTTGACTTTCTAGGCAAGAATAAGTCTACCAACAAAAGTAGTATACTTCATTCAGTGGTAATAGTTGTGTCTTAATTGGAAGGTTACAGTATAAATAAATTTGATCTTTAATAACTAAAAACCTACAAATTATAATTCTATCTGTAAGATGCCAAACTGTTTCCACTGATGTATTAACTGAATTAATTGTAATTAATTAATTGAATTAATTTAATTAATTGTAATATTTGAGTTCCCTTTTTACTTAGACAGTGACATACACATTCCCACAAAATTTAATGAGTTTCCTATTATGCAAACAAGTCATTACTGTTATATGTCATTGAAAGTGCCTGTGTTGAGGACAGGCAGAGTGTGGCTGGAACTACCTCCCTAGTGTCTCACTACAGAACAGCGTGACTGGAGAAGGTACTAAGGCAATTCACCCCTCTGAAAGCCCTCATTGTTCCCACATCCTGCCACACAAGATGAGTTCTGGAGCTGTTCCCTGGCCACTCACCTCCGCCATTGTCCCAAGCTTGTAACTAGAGTCTACAGCCTTTGCCTCTCTTTTTTTTCTATTTCTAGTAGCTGACTGGCCAAAAGAAGGAAAGCAGTCACTGTCAAGGTAAATCAACAGCTGTACTCACGGGATGCTGTCATAACAGGGAAGGAAAAGGCACCTGCTAGTCCTGCAGCAAGACTGGAAGCTGGTGAAGAAGGCTTGTAGGAAGAGGCATATAAAAGACACAACCTCCCCGTCTCCAACTGGAAACACTCGAATTCCATGTTCTGCTTCTCTTACACATCTGCTTGTTCCCTCAGAGTACTCTCTTCTTCTTCCTCCCCTGAACCCATTTTGCCGCCATGACAAAAATGCCTGTGAACTTAGGATGACTCAAGGAAGCCATGTATCGGACAAATGCTGCCCCATTTCGTATTCATATTCTGTTCAAGTAAGAATAAATTGAATTTTGTGAGCATATATTTAAGTGTTTATGCAGTAAAAACAAACCACATCATTGAAGTATTAATACACTTTCCAGAGTTCAAACATAAATCAGTGATTTCCAACTAGGGGAGTTCTGAAAAAAAAACCAACCAAAAAACAAAAACCAAGAAGAAAACAATCACCCAAAAACCTAGAGGAGTAGAGTTACAGGGATCACTCCGTAGGCCTGCTAATGCTACCAAAAAAATTTAAGAAAATTCTGTACTTTGCAAAACCAATAGATGACAAACGTCAAACAGTATCATGTCAAGAAGTTATAACCAGTTCCCTGCTCCTATGGGACAGTATTTCATTACCACTATTTCAATTTTGAATTGGTACACAATCTCCATAGGAAGAAGACCTCAAAAACTACCTTTATGTTCAGAAGAATTCTGTTGTTTTAACACCAAATTTTTGCACAATACAACTTTACAATTCATTATGCAAACTGAAGGATAAGGGAGTTTTTCTATCTCTAAAAAAATGCACAAAAAAGATAGTATCTTGGGAATAGTTACATATTCAACAGTTCCCTACAAGTTTCATCATCTACTTCTCAATTAAATTCAAATTAACAAGTTAAAAGCAACACAAAGAAAGTACTATGTGCGCTCAGAGCAGAAACGTACTATTTATTCAAAGTGGAAACATTGCTAGCTTTTTGCACACTACAGCTACCAGGTTGACAGGGTTTTTGGGGTGGGATTTTTGAATTCTGTTTTGGTTGTTTGGTTGAGTTGGTTTTTACTTAAGATGGCTGAGTCTCATCAGATATTGATCACATTTCCCAGGGCATAAAAAGTCAATCTGATGATCAGTGAATTCAAGCCTGGAAAGCTAAAGTCAGAACGTTGATACATTACAACTGTATTTTCAGGCAAAGTGACATCACACAAAGCCAGTGACAGATTTATTGCAGCTACAGAGTATGAAGGATTCAAGGGAAGTGCTAGGGCCAAAGCAGTACCACATGGTGAGGCTGTAAGACTGTCAGCTAACAATGCACCAAGTGCCACATGGTAAGTGGAATCACTGGTGCAGAGTTCTTTAGTAGTTATAACTGGTGAACTCAGGCAGATTAAAAACCAGCCACAGAGTTTCAACAGAATGCTTCCATTCCAACACCAAAGACAATGGATGAAGAACATGATGAAATAAACTGAGGAATTAACTTAGACTACTTCAGACCCAACAGGCTGTTCCATGTCTTGACAGAACCAAGAAAAAAATGGATTACATTTTTAAAGCAAACACAGAGGTCACGGCTGTTACCGACTGTTAGCTTAACAGCCTCAAAAGGCTTCCAGATTTGTGATCTCACCTTCACCTCATGCAAGAGATTAAACATCTAGAGGAGAATATAGCTAGTACCAACCTCTTTCCAGAAGACTAAACGTAACTATGACCTGACTGCTATCACAGAAACTTGGTGGGATGAATCACATGATTGGAGTGCTGTGACTGACAACTATAAAAGGGACAGGCAAGGAAGGAGAGGTGGGGGAGTTGCCCTCTATACTATAACCAGGATTGATTGCACAGAGCTGTCTTTGCTGAACACCAACACACATGTCAAGAGCTTAAGGGTGAAAATTAAAGACCAAGCTAACAGGAAACTTTGTGGTTGGTGCCTACAACAGGCCACCGGATGAAGGAGAGGAGGGTGATGAGGCTTTCTTCAACTGCAGGAAGCATCACACACACAGGCCGTGATCCTGACAGGGGACTTCAACCACACAGACATGTGCCGGAAAAGCAGCACAGCAAACTGCATGCAGTCCAGGTAACTACTGGAGTGTGTTGAGGAAAACTTCCTAGTCCAAGTGATAGTGAGACCGAACAGAAGAGAGACACTGCTGGGCTGGATCTGTTTTTCCTTAACACAGAAGGATTTATCAGACAGGTCAAGATTTAAGGTTGCTGGGGCTGCAGTGAATGTGCTCTGGTGGAACTCAGTCTACAGGGGTACAGGACAGGTAAAAAGTAGTCAAAACCCTAAATCTCAGAATTTTTATCATTCTAGAAAAACACTTTAAAGGGCCTTTTCAAAAATCAGGCCCATTTTAATCAATCAATTTTAGCAGAAGCCACAGAATCTGTACAGCAATCTGCTATGACTTCATTTACCAAAAAAATCCAAATAATCCAAACGTTTGGATTCTTTTTTATTACTTTCTATTTTCTGTTAAATACTTCTACGGGTAATCTTTTGAGTATGACTTAACATAGGCTTTTTCAGACACTCCATTAGAAAGACCTTTTATCTGCTATTTCCTCAGACGAGGAGCTAGAAAACATCTGCAAATAAGACCTCTATGTTCAAATTAAAAAAAAAAAGAGAACATGAACACTCTTCTTATAGACATCTGTTCAGTAATAGGAAGAAGTCAGAGATGAGGCCAGCAACAGATAACCAAGGAAGGAAAAAGCTTCTAGCTTAGCTCTTGACACAGTTGGTTAAGTCTGGAATCAAAAGCTTCTAGCAAGATGATTTCCAAATCTTTGCCACATAAGTTAAAGTAATTCTCTTTATAAAACACTGTGCTTAAGTGATTAAGTGAAGACCAACATATTGTGCTATTCCAGAGAGAGACAAAGTATAAGGTGGTTAAAATACCTGTAGCATTTGCTGCAGGTGGAGCTACTGAAGAACAAAAGGCCTTAACAAAGAACAAGCTTGATATTACCAAGTCCATAATTCTGGAGGTCTTTTCCCCTGCTAGCAACACAAATGTCTTCATTTCTACATTCTCTTAAATCCACATACATCCATCATACAGACTTCATATGAGCTTAAAAGACTATTTTATCATCTGGGGTAGTTGGTAGCCATGATCCACTGCACTCTACAGCACTAGCTTGTAATAGAGATGCCGAAGATTATAGCACTTCTTGGATTAGTATGAATTTTGCTAGTGAGTACACCTAGAATTATATGTTCTTTTCCATGTTTCCCCAAATCCTACTTCGGCAAATACAAAATTTTAATACAGGAAAATAAGCCAGTATCCTATTGTTTTGGCTTCCTTACACTTTAAGTTTTGGAATGACATAATTGAAAACCTCAGGAGCAGATTCATGACAATTGCCATCAATTCTGCATTTCTACTGCAATCCTCAAGTTACACTGCAGAGTACATCACACAACTCAGTATGTCCCTTAAACATGGGAATAAATGAATATGAAAATATAACTACCTTCCTTTCTACCTTCCACTACTAATAAAAGAATATATGAATATTTGTTTAAAAAATGAGATACTATGATGGCAGCCATAATCAGAACTGAGTAGCCAGAGAGATTATTAAGATTATTAATTTTTAATTAAACTATTTTCCAAGAGCTTAATTCAACTTAATTTCAAAGTTACTAGAAAAATCTGTAACTGTTTTTAAGAGGGTTTGATTAGACTCCTGATATATTATTCCCATGCACCAACACTTTAGGAATTGTGTGTATATCTGATGGCCACAGAAGTTTTGTTCAGCCATTAGTACACACACACACACCCCCAAATATTAACTTTCTATCTTGTAATGATTAGCTCCATGTTCCTTAAAGTATTTGCATATATTGGAGTGCTATATACAGAAACACATTTTAGAGACCAGTCTCCTTTAAAATATTAAGTGTAGCATAACTAACTGCAAACAGTGCAAACAACAGAAACATACTGATTATTTCTTACACAACTTCACACAATTATGCTAACAGCTAAGTATTCAAAGTATTTCAGTTAAGTGTGTGAAGTTTCTACTACCTTTCTCAGACTTCAGACTCCAAGAACCAAAAATATTTTAACTACATCTGAATTAAAAAGCAACCCCAGCTCTGATATCTATAAAAATAAATATATATTAAAAAGGGAAGACATACGCATGCTGAAGAGAATCCAAGAGACCTAATTATTAGAATGAATTTTATTACAAATTAAAGGAACAAGCTGCCCATCTCTTTCAAATGCAACTTTAGAAACTTCAAATATCAAATGTTGAAATTTCATAGTTCACATACTTATTCACAATATAGGCTTATGTCACGGCATTTATTAAAACAAAAAACAACCAACACAAAATGCTCCCCCAAATGAAAAATAGCAGCAGTGTAATAGCACTTGACATTGAGGAAAAAAATATTATGGAATGAACTGGTAAGAAACACTGCTCCATTATGCAATCTGTTCCCAGTGACATAGAAGTCTACCACTGCTGGCATCAGAGTATTTTCACATTTGATCCAAATACAAGAGATCAATTACAAAGTGACTTAGTAGCACTAACTTCAACAAAAACAGATAGTTCAGTTACATTATGTGAAACAGAGAAGCATATATTTAATAAGCTGCAACTGCACAGCAGCTGCAAGAACTTAAACAGGAAGTGCCACATTAATTATCTTTTTGGAAAAAGTTAATCATAATACAAGCTTTAGCATAATGTTGCTGGTAACTAATGTCTAAGAAATAAAAAAGTTGGACATTCTTCCATCTTTACAGTTTGAAAACTCAAGCTATTGTAAACCTAAAGAGTTTGAAAAATCTTAAACCCTCTTTCTAAGTTAATATATAATATAGATAGTATTCTACAATTTATTTTTTATATATAACTGTTTTCACATTGTAATTAAACAGAAAAAAATTACATTAATTTTAGTGGCAAAGACTTGTTTTCATATCCTAGTTTGAAACTCCTGTAGCACTGTGAACAGATGATGTGGAATCACGATCAGATAGAAAGGAAACAGTGGCAGCAGCTGCTTCAGGAAGCTCAGGTACAAGCACATGACGACAAATTGGGCATGTTCCTGACTACAAAAAAAAACCAGAAAAAACAGGTCATTTGCACAGTTTGCGTTCAATTCTATCGAGAAGCTTGTTGTTATTATTTACAAAGTACTTATGTCTTCACGAAAGCACTGTCTCAAAATCAAATTTGACTGGATGGCTACCTGGAGCTAAGAGACCGCTAACAATCTCAGAAGAAAGCCTCATTTTGCTTTTACACCAGTTACACAGTGGATAACTCAGGCTCTCTGCATGATTTTCTTCAAAGAACTGGTTTTATAGGTGTATTTTTTTGAGACAAGAATTAAATATAGGTACACCCCATATCTAGCAGGAAGTATTTTGTCCTAGTTTTCAGCAAGAGCAGTTTACTAAGGCAGTAGAAGAAGGCAAGACATAACACAACCATTATCAGTGTGCTAAATCAACACTATCAAGGTAAAAAAAATATAAACCCACCAACAACACATGCTAGAGGTGTTCTGATCTGATCTCTAGTCTGATTCAATTAATTTTCCTCTTTTACCTCTTGAGGAATTGATGTGTTACACTGTAGGCTCATTGAAAACTAGCAAATTCAGGTGCATATTGTGCGTGAAGCAGAGTGCAGGAACAAGGAAAAAATCCCCAATTTATTAAGTACAGCTCTTTTAGTCTAGCCTCAATATGTTGTAAGCCTTTTTAAGACATTTGAAAGGAAACTAATTACAGATTACAACAATGAAGTCTAATACAATATAGATTTACCAAAGGTAAATATTTTAAATTAGTCTATGAACATTCCAGTTATTTCTCTCACCAACACTAGCTGTCATCATAAATGGGCCTCACATTGTGGCAAGACAGATTAGATACTTTGCTTTTCTCAGAGAAAACCACGCCATCTTTTTTACTCAAGGTATGAGTACAATAAAGTGAGCTTTCCTCTTTCCAAAAGAGGTTTAAATCATCCATCTTTTATTCTTACTAAAAGCAGACTGGTTTTCCTCACAAAAATACCCCCTCTATTCAAGAAATTGCCCTTCGGGTGAGTACAGGTATAAATTAATGTCCTCACTTGCATGAGAATTTGGTTC
>NW_010205952.1:16755-17028 GCF_000695765.1 Mesitornis unicolor
GTTCCATACTGCATAAGATAAACAGCCAGTTATTTCATCTCACATCTTCCAAAAAGTTACAAACTTTCCCAGAATGCAAATACTTAGGAAAACCCACAAAAATCCCACCAATCCTGTAGTACTTACCTCCTGTAACCAAAGAGTTACACAGGATTTGTGAAACAAATGATGACACGGCAGCTCTGTTACTACTTCCCCTTTCACATAGTCATTGTAACAGATAGTACAACACTGCTCTTGACCTATACCCATTATAAAGAAAAAGCATTATTA
>NW_010205953.1:0-4330 GCF_000695765.1 Mesitornis unicolor
ATTATAATAATTAATATCAATATTATTATTAATAAACAGATTAATGTCTCTATTTTCTGATATATAAACCAACATTTCTGTATGGGTTAAACCAGACCATAGATTTTCATTTTTGCTCCTCTTTTAATTTTGGAGGGATTTTGGAGCTGGAAATTTTATTTACATGATCCTGTGAACCAATTTCTTCGGTATCTCAATATTATTTATTTTTAAATTTTACTCATATGCATGGAGTTTTATATTTCTGAAGTATACTCCACAGACTGAATGCTGATATCCAGCCAAAAATCTATGTGGGTTACACTCACAACTTACAGAGCTAGGAATCTGCAGGCAGAACATAAACCCATCAAGACCCTGGTGATGAAAACAATTGTGAAAAGTGATGCAATACCACTGGCTTTCAATATTATAAAATCATTTGAACTTGAAAAAAACCACAATGCTAGGCTTGTTTATGTGGACTATTATTTGTGGTGAGCTTTCCCAAAAGCATTGCACATTGCATAAAGCCTGCTTTTAAAATACATAATTATTTATGGAGCTAAACTCAGAACTCTTTCAGTTTTAAAAAAGGAATTAAATCCAGGCAAGTTTTTGAGAGGTGGTTTCAGGCAGGAACGTTCATCTGCTTGTAGACAGACAGTGATGCTGCTGCAGCTGCTTCTATTCATTATACTGTATTTCACGTTTTCCTCACTGTCAACCTTTTATGCATTGAATCAACAGCACTGGGGAAGGAGTTATTCACTACAGGAGCATGTTTCTGAGCTGCTCTGGGCGTGCAGCTACGCACATGAGAGCTGAATCTGCCCCAGTACGAAACACTAGAGAATTTCCTGAAAGAGTCCTTCTGTTTATCCCTCTCCTGATTTTATTTCTTCCTTTCCCTCGCTTATCAAATGAAGCAACAACTTTCTTCCACAACATCGGTAGAGAGTTAATTCCCAAGATTCCCACTTTGATACTTCCAAGTTGCCGGGAACTTGCATTCCTGTTCCCGGAAACTTCCATTCCTGCCAAGAGCAAAACCATTTAGTAAATCTCTGAGAGCTTTTGTAAATAGGATGCCATCCAGCAGATTAATCAGACTTTCAAAGCAAATAGCTGAGGGGTTTGGTAAACAAGAGATATAATAAAGCAGAGTGTTAAAATACATATATGTGTGTGTTTTTTGCAGATATATAAGTGCTTGCAGGAAACAATTGATGCCTGGGATGACTGCATTATTAGTGGCAGCACTGTGACCTCTCACCCCGAGTGATAAAGTACACAGGTCAGAATTGACAATACATACTCATGGCTGATCATGGCTGCCAGTTATTGATCCGAGGAGGGGGGAAAAAAAGAAAACTTTGCAGGAAAAACATTGCTCTGAATTACAAACACGCGTTCTCTCGAGACTCAGCAACTCTCTGGGCTTCTCCCACTGGAGCTGGAAAGCAAGAAGTGAGTTCAGCCAGTATTTAATATCAAGTGAATGTGGTGTTTAATCAATACTACTCTGCTTTTGTTCCACGATGTGGAAAGCAGTGTCTATTCATTCAGTAAAGGTTAATGCCAAGGGTCAAGTGATTTCACACTCTCTGTAGGATCCACAACATTTCAGTAGTTCAGATGCCTTGGACAATGATGACTCAGTTGGACTGATTTATTGCCACTCTAAGGCCCTGCTTAATACTAAAGTGCTATCTTATGATAATACCTCAGAAAATAGCACTGATAAAAGAGGAGGCAATAATTACCTACATTTTGAAGTAATGTCTTCATTTCTAACATCCTATAAAGATGTAAGGTCCATTTAAAATGATCTGCTCCTTGTATTAGCAAGTCAGTTAAATCAGATACTATCAGTGTTCTCTGGTTTATGAAATGCTGTCTATGCAAAAGAAATCCAGCAGATGTATTAAGAAAAATGCAAATTGCAAGTAAATGTAATACAGTACATCATTTAACATACATTTTAAAGAATAACTTATTTCTTTCTCTACTTGCCCAAATAAAGAAATACTGTTATAAGACAGATTAATATGACAAAAATGGAAGAAAATTGTCAGACAATGTGAATAAAAATATAACCATCACAGACGGTCTATGTTCTAATCAGGCTTTAGTATGTAAGACCACATAACTAACAGTATTTACAATTCCTTCTTTTTTTTTTTTCTTTAAAATTTCTAACTTAAGGGTAGATATGCTAAAAGGGGAAGGCTATATACTCCCCTTCAATATGATACACTGAAAATGACATTAGGTGAGGTCATTGTCTAAATCAGAATGCATTTGACTTTGTCAGGGGTTCTAATTTTGAACATGTTAGGATCCCTGATTATTATTCAGCAATGTCTTATTCAAGATGTGTTTTATATAATGAAAGAAGTTCAGATGTCACCAGGAAAATAGTGTGAGAAGAATTAATTGGAAGGCTTATCAGAGAAAAGTCATTTAGAATCCAGCTCTACCTAATATATCATTGAATGATGAATATACCAATCAATTAACGAAATAAAATAAATTCTGCAAATTTGACTGAAGACATCCTATTATTATAAGTGGGAGGATATTTGGAACAGTTAATTACTCCTTATTTTAGGTTCTAAGTATGCAAAAATCCTTTATTTGAATTTCCAGCATCTCTCTCTCCCCCAATTACAGATATTTAGAAATTTCTTCTGACTTCTTTTAAATGATGAAGTCATATTTTCTGTAACACTACAGCAGATATAGAAGAAAGGCATTTTAATGCCAGTTAAAAGAAAAAATCTTGCCTTTTTACATTTCTATTGTCTTACAAAAAGAGTAATCAGTGCAAAAAAAAAGACAAAATGTTCAGCATTGTATTTATTGAGTTGGACTAGTTATAAAGAAAAAGAATATGCACTGTAAGGCAACCAGTTTACTGACTTTGGTGTAATAAATTGTTGCTGATATTGTGAAATGTTCAGTGAGTGAATTTCTCTTTCCACTCTTTGATATTCCTTGAATAGGAAATGTCAAATATATCACTAAAGGTTATGAATGACGGTGAAACATTATTGCTAAAGACCAAAACCAAAACCACGAAGACTCTCTCCCTAATTTTATAGATTTAAAAAGCTCTACAAAGTTCACAATTCAGACAATTCATTCTGTCTGACATCTGTTGCTTTCTTCCTCTCCCAGCAAGAGAGGAAAAAGTCACAAGCTAAACTGGAAAACACCACCACCTTCCTAGATAAAATTTCATATAGAAATTTAGGTGTCGGTGTCTAACATACTTCAGAGGTATCTAAGACCACCCCCTGGGACAGAAAACTAAAAGTTTCCCTACTTGGAACTGATGAAAGTTAAAATAAATAAATCCTTTGTATTAGGAAGGAAAGTGTGTCTTTTTATTTGAACAAGACACTTTCTTTAATTTATTAAAAAACAGAATGTCTTAGATGTTCTCAGTTTTTGATAACAAAGACTTTGTCACACTAAAACAGTCCACTGAACCATTACGTTCAGAATCTTGCCTGCAGCCCCAGTCAGCACCCAATGTATCAGACAGCAGGAACATCCAAGGAAAAAGACGTTTGTCCTGAACCCATCAAGTGTGAGTATCCACCTTGAAGCAGGAAATTCATTAATCCCATTATTTTCTACACAAATCATAGTAGAGATTATTTCCTGGTAGACCTCCACGAGTTAGCATTCAGCAAACTTATACAGAGCAGCGTAGACAACACAGTCTGTCTAAATACTAATTAATTTTCTTATTACTATACACAGGTCCAAAGCATGTGTGATGCATAGTTTCTCTGCAGACAGGAATAGCTATATATCACCAGTATCTCAAGATTGCAACAGAGAACAAGATTATTTGCAGTGCTCAGTGGAATAAACCGCCAAAAATTGAAAAACTGGGGCAAAAGGTGTTCTCAGAAAATTTAGCATTATGGTGTGATCTAACAATACAAATGTTTCAGCTTTACTCTGACAGCTGAACTGCGTATTACTTATTTCTGTTTCACGAACTGCAGTGGAATTATGCTATGGTGAGTATTTTGGAAAGGGAGCATTGAGAAAGGAATGGCTATTCAGATCAACATCATTGTAATACCTAATAGGATAGCACGAATAAAAAAAATAAAAAAAATTAATTAATTAAATAAATAAATAAATAAAGGCATGCCTAAAATTAAGCTTCTGAATCCATACTTAGGCAATTAAATAAAAGGCCTAATTACGAAGACTGCTAAGCAGCCAGGAGCTCCTATTATAGTGGGTGTCATCCTATTGCAGGGAGGGCAGTGAACTAGCTGGCTCCTGAAAAACGTGGCTGAGTATCCAGGCTAATTATGCAAAA
>NW_010205953.1:4411-22616 GCF_000695765.1 Mesitornis unicolor
AATCTGGATCTCTGTTCATGTACAAGCTATATGTGATAAGAACGGACATGTGAATCAATCATGAATAAATTGTTTATTACAGCTCTGTTACTTAGTTCTGATTTATACTTGTCTACTGTTTTTATCACTTTTTTAATCTTCAGTTGTGTATGACTTCAGGGTCTGGCAGGCTTACAGCTGAGTTTTAACTGCGTGACGTTATTAGAGTACAAAAGAAATTAAAATATTATAAATAAAACATTTAGAAATCAATAAAACAGAATTTATGTATTAGAAAACAGAACTACCGGTTTCATAATACTGGGCCACCTGCCAAAGATGGTCAGAATAATGAAAAAGTTAATCTCGCTTAGTTTTACGAAAAATAACACATTGTTCAAGATAAGTTATTTGTAAAACAGAGTTTTTCCTAGCTGTACGAAGTACATGCAGAATCAGAAAATACCCATGATAATCTGAATTCTTCTCCAGCAGCTGGTATTTCTCTGACACTCACTGATGGCAAAAAGACCCTGCCTGGGCTTTTATGGGAGGGGACTTCCTGCAGGACTGAAACACTGATCTGTAGGAAATTTAAACAAAATATATCCCTGCTAAAATGAGGGTATCACCAAAACTTGAGCTTTTCCTTCTAGAACTGTGCCTGTGCCCTCACCGAGGTATGCAACGGATTTCACACGCTCAGGTGCAACCTGTTGGGAATGCATACGTGCATCTCAAATCCCTTAAAAGTTTCAATCTGAAGTCTCCAGCTGTTCAAGGTTGGATTCCACTGACCTAGAAGATTAAACAGCTCCTGCCCGCGCGCTGAACAAGGCTGGCATCCTAACTGAACCCAGGGGCTGGCTTTGGAAACCTTACAGACACTTATTTTATGCTTCCAGCTGCACGAGAGAAGAGTAAATGTGACTTTTCACATCGCTGTGAGCTGTGATGGACACTGTACCAAACTGAAACAAACAAATAAGCTGTCGGAAATTACTCAGATGGTATCACCACGGTACAGTCAATTCAGGCAGAAAAATTAAAACCAGAGCAGTTCATCAAGCCTAAACAAATTCAGAAGGACATCAAATAATGTATATCGCTTACCTTCTCTTTTTTTTTTTTTTCTTTCAAGCATTTCTTCAAGCAGTTATTTATGCTGGAAGTGCAGGTCACCACAAGGGAGACTCTGGGAGAAAAATATTTCCCTTTACTTTCAATTCTAATGAAAAATCCCATCTTTCCTCAAAACACTCATACCATTTGCAAAGTGCCATTATTCTCCGCACTGCGTTCGCTGTGCACCATGTCTCTAAAACAGGAAATTAAATCCATCATTATGGACCCGTAAGCCAAATCCCCGCCTTTACTCATAGTTATAATGTGATGTCTCTCAAGAAAATACAGGAGTAGCTGTACCCCGCACCTTCAGGCTATGCAGCGCTTGCTTAGCTCCCTCTCATCCTCCCTCATCCTGCCAGGCTTGGCAAAGCATCCCTTGAGGACATGGCTCCCCTGGCTCTCTTCTGTGGCACTTTGGGATACAGAGGACCCACCTGGGAGTGCAGCATCCTGAATCCTGAGCCCAGGCGTAGTCCACAGCCTCCCGAATTTTCCACCCCTGCGAAGCAGACGGGGGAGAATGTGTCAAAGGCAGCCGTTTTACCGTGCAGCATTAGTCTGTTTTTAATCTCTTCGCTTCAGTTGCTGAACTGAAATGTTATATAAATATGTCATTCTTTATGACAAAAGCCAAATAAATGCTAATACTATCATTAAAAAGAAACTTGTATCTGGGGTGTAATGGGGAGATCAACTGACAGAGGCAGTAGCTTTTGCTCAAGGAAAGCAAGCGTAAGCGTTCTTCATCTTAAAAGAGTGATGCCACTGCAGTTCATTGGCTGGGTTACGTTCATCTGGGTGCTATGTAGCACAAATGCTCCAAGTCAGGTCTCCATCCACTGTCGTCAGGCACAGAAACACTGAACTGTAGTCAGACTGAAACAACGCTGTTATTTCTGCTGTTCTGTTCTGTTGTAGCTGTTGTGACAAACCTCGTGTTGCTGTCGGACACTGGGCTTGACCAACCACGTTCTGCAAAGGGGCCTCTAATTGACTCTCAGAGTTGAGATATATTGTGCAAGAACACGACCTCTTTGGTAAAAAATGCATAGTTCTCCTGGAAATAACATTTTTACTTGCAATACATGTACCTTTCCTGTGAATGAGGCCTCACCACTTTGTTTCTTGACTGTGATTATCACATAACACGTACTAAAACTAGACGACAAGAGGAACCAGAACTCTCTTTGAGTCAGTCAAAGACGGTGTGGTTTGTCGAGCTTGGATAAAGAAGTCTTTAATCTTTACATGCACATTATTTGTTCTTGCCTTTGCACAGTGCCCACCACAGTGAGACCCTCATCCAGTGCTGAAGCAAACAGACAGTACAAAAATATAGGATGCTCTCTCTTCCTTTCATAACTGATGACTTCTCATCTTCTCAGGCATCTAAATACTGTGCTTACACATAATGCTGACTGAAGATCAAACGAGCACGCAGACAGCATCCCTCCGCCACCTCCCATCCCTCTCCACACAGCTGTTCACATCATATTTGAGGTCAGTTCAGTCAAAGCTACCTCAGCTTTGTTAAATTTTTTGACAATACTGTAGCTTTTGGATGCCAGTGCAAACAAGCTGCCATCACATCCCCAGGATTAGGAAAGATTTTAAATTTCAGTCAACTTGGCCTTGTTTGTTTGCCTTAGCTAAGATGAGGAGTTGTCAAACTACACAATTTCCATAGCTGTCAAGGATGTTTTTGAACATGCAAATATGCAGTACATTTTATCACAAACATTGCAAAAAGCTTTAAAACCGGGACATATGAAATATGTATACTTTCTTTTTGTTAAAAAAATGAAGTCGGTAGCTGAGCATATAGGCCTTCACCCTGTATATCAATGTATTGCTGTCTTGTTTGTTTTGTAGCCAAATGGAAACAATAGAGCATCAACAGCATTGTCAGCTCCTCCGATTCATCTCGTTCGAGCCTTTTATTATACATAGGCATGAAGACTGTTATTCAGTTTTTATGCTGCTTGAAAGCCTTGAAATTTTCTGACGATGCGATCATCTCCCACACACCAGGCTTAACTTACTCCATCAAACAGGTACTCAAGAGAGGTTGGTGCACAAAGCCAAGGGTACTGAGGGGAATGATGAGGGGTCAGGAGCAGTTTGCAGGTACTCACTCCCCTTGGTGACCACACGGCCAACCCATTGCCCAGCATACTTTTGGCTGTGGCCTCTGCAGTGCTCCAAGAGTGGGAGCCATTACTCTCATCACTTAATACTTGAGAAACCCAAGGTTGCAATGACTGGGAAATTATAGCTAATTATTTCCAGCAACCATCACAACGTAAATTAAGTTACTTTTCCCTGACATTTAACATTAATGACGTTAACGTCTTTTTTTTTTTAAATGTGTCTCCCCCAGTTCATTTCAATTTTGGGATTTTTGCAAACAGAAGTGTGTAAATACATGAAATTCAAGTCCATTTCATTTTCTTCAGGCACACAGTGATCATTTTCGTCTTTCTCCTCTGCTGCTGTGCTCTCCTCCCTCTCCATAGACCTGTTTGCACATAGGAGCAGATGTGGTGATGGTTCACCAGAGTGCAGATCTGCTGCCCAACTCTGTACTCTTCCACTTGTGCCTAAAAACACACATAAGCTGGGTCATCCACACAGGACAGGATTCTCCGCTTTCTGCGAGAAAAAGTTGCTCTTTGAGTTTTACCTGCCCAGGAGTTTTCACCTTGGTTACAGTTAAGAGATTTCATGTTAAATGTGCTAACTCTGCCACAGCAGCAAAAGGAATATTTGAAATGCTAATAAACGGCCCAGACAAAACAAACTGAAGGATCCATTGGAGAAACAGCAGCGTCAACCAAGATGCAGAGGAGAGAGACTGCAAGAAGAGTACAGCATTTATCTCTGCTGTGGCAGGTGCGTTACCTTCATCAGGAGGAAATCTTGGAGAGTATTCCCTGGTTTTGAGCCTTTAGTTTAGGTTCATTTCAAGCCATTTATTTCAAATAAGTGAAATCACTGTGTTCTGCCTACAGAGCCCCAATACAAAATACCATGTTTCCCCACTTCCCACGTGGAATAAACACACAGGAGCAAAACAGACAAGATTCTGTATTATATTTGGCGGTTAGTCTAATGACTCATTGCCAATATACATTTATTCTAGAAACACACTGCTTATAGTATATGTGGAGTGTTAAAACCTTTATAGTTTAGAATATTATAAGACTAAGCTGAACACAGCTATTTCCAGTACAGAAATACAGCTGACAAGGAATAAGGGTGATTCAACAACTGCACTTTTGCTTTTTCTTAAGGAGAACAATCTTCTGTGCTCCTGTAGATATCTTGAAGGGGTTGTTGAAATGTATTATTCTGCACATTTAATACCACATAAGACTCTGAAGAGATACAGTTATACAATGCCTTAGGCAATTATGAACAAGGATTACAGGGAAAAAGAAGGCTGTAATGTAGAGCACAAGCGGCATGATATAAGCAGAATATTTAATATTCAGAACTACAAAATATATACCACACTCTCTTGGCTACTGCAATAACAGACAGCATTTCTTTTCTATGCAGTTCAGATCCGTTTATCTGAACCAGCAATGTTCAAATTCATTAATGAAGCCATTATTGATTCGTGGAACATGACTTAAAATCTCAGCAAACACCGAACAATCTGTGAGGAGCTCTTAAATACTGAACGTATGTAACTAGACATCTCAATTTAACAACCAGACATACATTAAACAGCATTAATAGCAAGGCACTTAATGGATCAATTCCCACTGTTTGTGTAATGTGGAAATAAAAAAGGCTTATTAAATGACAAGCTTTCCCTGGTTTGTGCTAATTAATTATACACCACATCTGACTGCTAATTTAGTGGGAAAATGCAGCCCAAAACTATGGTTTCTGCTTGAACTTTGCCTCAGCACCACCTAATTCAGCGCAGAGTGCAGCTGCGACCTGCCTCTGAACGACGACAGTATTAAATTAGAGCACAAGGCCATCAATTTAATAAGTACTGTAGCAGGTAATTTGAATAAGGACAGTATTAGTATTCTACCAGTGCACAACTAAAAGCAGCTGACCTTTCAGACCAGAGAAGATCCTTGAACACATCTAGCTGAATCGGAGAACACAGTAATAATCTGGCCGTGTTAAGAGTGCCAAGAGAGACTTTTACAGCTCTACACCCATTACTATACATCAGCTACTCTACAGTATATAAGAACACTTTATGTACAGAAAAACAAGGTTATAAATAGAACAAAGGCAATGTGAAAGATATATTTGCGGTGGCACATTTGAAAATTCTCCTTATTACCTTGATTTATGGTATAAAGAATGTAAAATTAATCAATGCACATAAAAATGCACTATGAACACCCACATAACAACTCAGTGACTTTTCACCACGAATTTAGTACCAAGAAGAACACAGGTATGTGTTGTGTAGTAAAAAGTACAGCATATAAAATTATTTTGCTATCATATCATTTTTAAACGCAGCAATAGATGAAGGGTATAGCATTTGGGCAGGAGAAAGATAATGCTTTTCAGCTAATTGGCAAGTTTTTGGGAGGTTTATAACTACAGTAAAAAAATTCACTATCAATAGACTGTTGGTGTAGCCACAGCTATGTGAAATTCCTCTAAATTCAGTGAAGCCACTTTTAAAGGAATGAAGAGGTTTTTTGCAAGGGTCTGCTCATGAATATTAAAAATCACACATAACATCAACAAAAGACAAATCACAATCATAGTCACACGACTGAGGGCACAGCGATTTACATGAGCAACCAGAACAATGATTTTCTGTTTTTTTCACATTTTCTGAGGGATTTAGGGGGATGTATTTTTTTTTTTACTGGGTGAAGGGAAGGTTTTTAAGGAGTAGGTAAAGCCCATCCTCAGGGATTCATTCTCCATGGATGACTTCCAGAAGATTTTTTTAAATAGGAGTTTTCCATATGGCCCTGGCCTCTGTTTGTCCATTTGTCCCTTTCACAACTTACACGAAATAATCTCAGCATGGAACAGTGGAAAAGCACACTATCTTACAAGAACTGCTCCAAAAGCTAGGGTACATGGTAAAAAACCTGATGGAGAGCCTTGTCCTCTATTAAGATAAAGTCCAGGTCTTCAGGTCCCACCATGTCTACTGCTTATTTCAGAAGCAGGTATGTGTTCACACAGCACCATTGACCACATGAAAAACTGTTTATTGATGCGTGACTGAAATGTTTAGTAATACCTGATGCCATTTACTTTGATTGACATAAGCCTGTTTAACATGATTTTTCTAGATCGTCAAGTAGAATCGTGCAAAAAGGTGTGGTGCTTAGAATACAACAGTTATATGGACGTATGGATTGAAATGGCTATGAAATAACTGATATTCCTTTTGTGCCATAGCGTACATTGTTTCCTGGAGCATTGCTTACAAGTATTAAACACAGTTTGAGGCTTTAAACCTCTCATCACAGTAAAGCAGCCCAAGTTCATTTTGGATGTTGGCGCTAATGAGACCCACCTGGTCCGGTTGCCAGTAAGATCCAGCAGAACAGCCATGCATATTTATGCAGGTTCCTGGAAACTGACAGTTTGTCACATCTCCTCAAAAGCTGGGTTCAGAAGTTTTGAGGCTGTTTTCACTTTTTTAACGTCAGCAGGAAAATTTACCAAATTTGAAGGGGGGCAATTGATATTTTGATATTATTGCAATACCGAACCTATTTTTCATGGCCATAACCAGGCATACATCATACTGACAGACAATTTACAAAATGGGCATTGTTCAGTTAAAATATGCATAAAGCATTGTGGGCTATATAAAATATTTATGGTCCAGATGCAAATGGCAGGTAGAGGACCCCTCTGGGGCAGAAGGGGTCCAGTCTGGAAGGCACACAAAAGGAAAGCAACATGGAGGATAAAAGAGCTGATATGGAAATGGGGAGGATAAAGTCACATATGGAGGTGACTTGCTGCTGAGAAAATAATGTGGTCCTCTGTTGTGGATTCACGAAGTCCCTAAGTGTTCATGTCATGAAAAGGCTGTTATTCTGTCCATATTCCAGATTAAAACCTATGTGTTGTCCCAAATTACAAGAAATATGAAGGCAAACTCTTTGAAAAAAAGAAAAAAGGCTTAAAATTAGGACATATTTTTTTAAACGAACAAACTAACAAAGACTGAATGGTGACCAGGAGTCAGAGAATAAAATCTATTAAATTCTAGGTGTATTTGTTTGACCAGCCCCGGTTCTTGCCTAATTCATGCATTTACCTAGTACACAGCTATGTATATTGAATATATTTATAACCAACCCAACCTTAATGAAAAGAGCCATGAAAATAAGGTTTTAAGTAGAAAAAGTAGAAAGATGATGAAGAATGAGATATGAAAAATTATCTAAGGGAAAAGGATTCTATTTCCTCCTCCATCTATATTGGCCCATGTAGATCCTTTCAGGTGCCCAACATCATGCAAGTTTTCTACTGGTTTTCTGGGCAAAACTAATGCTATAAGATCATCAAGTAGATTTGTAACTCAGTAATTTTCAGCAAAAAAAGTTTTACAAACTCGTTTAAAGCTTTCTCTCTATTTTACTCATGTTAGCACCTCTTCTTTCTCTTTTTTTTTTTCTTATGGTTTTAAAAAAGGTATTGTTACATGGCTAAGCTACAGAGGACTGAGTGCAATGTTGAAACATGTTACACAAAAGACACGTGACAAGATATTTCCATTAAACGTACACTACATAAAAATGGAGGGTAAACGGGACATGATTCATTCATGAATAGAGCCTTTAGTCTGATTTGTGGCAATAAGTATGCTGTCATAGGCTTACTTATTGCTAAGAATGTATCAAATTACCTTTGCTGCAATTATTAAAATTCCTTCTCCACCTTACAAGTGAACTTGATTTCAAGTGCCAAGAATCTCCCCAGTGAGCTTTCCCATCAAATATTTCATAACTAAAACGTTAAATTCATCTGCTAAAAGAGGACAAGTAATAGTATAATCCATTTTATTTTAAAAAGGCATGCAATTTCAGAAAGTACTAATACTAATAATATAACCACCTAGTTTAAATGTGATACTGTATAATACCTTACCTGCCAGTCTGCTTATCTAGCATCCACAGTAGCTATACATACAGATGGCACTGCTTAACACAAATTGCTTAACTTTAGAACTAAAGTGTTTGAGATCAGTTTTAAAACAGCCCAGCAGAAAACGATAATTACTGCCATAAATACTGATTTTCTTCAGGGCATCCATGTCATACTAGAAAAATATTCAGTGTCTTAACTCTACTTAATTAGGCAACTCATGTTTTCACTGCTGAAATGGGATAAAAGTAGCCTATAAATTTGTTAATTAACTAATTGTATTCTGGCATTTCTGACATAGCTATGTTCTGGAGAGAAGGAAGCAAAAGGATGAAATCTCACTATATAATATAGCAAAAATATAATGATGAAACCATCTTTCTAGATAAATATATTATTTTTCACTACTACAACTGAAGCTCTCAGAAAAGAAACAATGACAACCAGATCTCTCTTCCCCACTAGCTATGCGTATTTTAGAATTATTTTTAATGAATAGGTTATTGTCTGTAAGGGTAAAAAATGCTGAAGCAGGTACAGTGTGCTACTATAAGAATGTTTCAGCATAAAGGAAGCTCTGCATCTAGCCCTGAATATAGCAGAAATAGCAATTTTGGTAGCTGTTTTTTTTGCCTGGCTGGTTCTTTTGCTCTCCCTCCTTCATTATTGGGTTGTAGGTGGTTTGGATGTGACTGCTTTGACATCATGGGCTCTGGCAGTATTGAGAGTCTCTTATAGTCAGGCACTTTTATTGGTGTAATAGGGCACTGCAATGGAAGGCTGTGGCTGGGACGAGGATCAGTCCCACATCGGGGCTTGCAGATCACAAGCTTGAATGGACGTGTGTTTGACGAAAAACGACCCACAGTAGAAGATCACCCAGTCCAACCCTTGCCAGAGCAGGATCATCAAAGCAGTCACACAGGAACACAGTCAGGGCTTTGGGTGTCTCCAGAGGAGACTCCACAACCTCTCTGGGCAGCCTGGACTATGCTCTGATGCCTTCACAGTTAAGAAGTTTTTCCTTATGTTTACTTCTCTTTATAATCAGTGCTCTCTTTCCTCTGTTTCTATGCTAAGGTAATTTAAGGAGGTCTTTACATCTGCTGTGTGGTGAAATTAATCATCTCTGAATCCAACCTTGATAGGCCTAATCCTACTTGCACCTTGGTAAGAGCCTTGTTAGTTTTTAATGACTTTTCCCTGTTCAATCCTCTTCCTCTTCACACAATACATATCTTTAATGCCATCAATAACACAATCTCTTTTGCCCTATCATTTCTGAGGCTCATCACCTGTGGAAAAAGATAATCCTTATAAACATCCCTATTCCTTGGCTTTACATTAGTACTTCTCAGGAAAGAGGTCTCTGAAAATGCTAGAAAGTATTAAAACAGTCAAATGTATTGTTAAAAATTATTAAGAATAGACTTGAAAATCAAACAGAAAATGTGTCACATAGCAAAAAAAAAATATATAAGTCCTGAATATCAACATATATCTTGACTATTACTTCAAATCTAGACACTACAAATCAGAATAGTATCATAGAGCAAGGTAGGACTTTGACACATAACTGGACAAAAAGAATGAACCAAATGCGTCCTGCAAAAACACAGATGCAAACTTTGTCTCAGTGTACCGTCAAGAACAAATGGATTTGAAAAGGATCCATGGACTACAGATCCAGCTGCAGTCCACATCCTTCTGGATGGTTGGTTCCTAGTGTAACATTAACATGGTCAAAGAAAACGCCCAGTCTTTCTGTCCATTCAGGTATTCCATCACTAACCAAAACAAGGCAGATGCAAATGCTAAATCCTTGGAATTTTCTCAAATTTCAAAATGCCAGGTTTTTATGGCTGTTGCTTATGTTTTATTGTAAACTCTGAACTAATGGCATCTTTTTTCTTGTCAAGTACGTCAGATTCATAATTTTGATCCAGACCTCAGTATCAGTTTGTTTAAAAAAAAAACCCAACAAAACCAAATAAAACAACAAAAAGCACCATAACAACAGGCCACAAACATTGTATGTGCCTGAATTCAGACTTTCAGGTTTATCATTCTCTTCTCAGTGACTGTGGGAACCACCCCAGTCCTGTTACTCATACTGATAATTTGGGCATAATTTTTTACTAGGTCCTCTTCCTAAGGCTTTATCTAAGTGTGCTGATTCTTCCTATGTAAGGAAAAATCTCCAATGTGCTGTCTTATCTATTCATTCTCATAGCTAAACCAACTTACATCCTGACTACTGAGACACCATCCTCCATGACCCTGTTAAATAAAACCTTGCCCTCCTCATATCCTTCATAATGCTATTGGAAAGATACGACGTATTGCTTTTATATGTGATCTTTGTCTATTTGTAATACAAACAACCTACAATATTATTACTAATAAAAGTAACAATAATATCATGGTAAATATAATAATAATGTTTAAAAGTAATTACATAGTACACATCATAACACACAAATCTCAAAGAAAGATCTATGGTTTCAGTTTTATTAAGGTAGATCCAAAAATTACTTGATTAACTTCTCTGTATTTACAGTGGTTCTTGCGAGAGGAAGAATCACTATCTTCTAATCTTGACTGGCCCCAAAGACCCTGAAACAGGCAATTCAAAAATGCCTAAGGATTTTCCTCAGGATTGTCTTGTGTTGCTCTTGTTCTCGTATCTATTTCAACCTCCCAGACTGAAAAAAGACACATATTTCCTTGAAAAGATAATACTGTTTCAGTATTTATGACATTCTTTTCTTGCTTTTAAACGGCCCTCTTTAGACTCATAGAATCAGAGTATAATTTGGGTTGGAGGGACCCCAAAGCCCCACCAGTCCAACCCCCATGGGCAGGGACACCTCCACCAGCCCAGGCTGCTCCAGGCCCCGTCCAACCTGGCCTTGGGCACTGCCAGGGAGGGGGCACCCACAGCTTCTCAGGGCAACCTGGGCCAGGGCCTCACCATCTCACAGTAAAGAATTTCTTCCTAATATCCAGTCTAAATCTACCCTCTTCAAGTTTAAAACCATTCCCCCTTGTCCTATCATTGCCTGTCCTGGTAAAAATTTCCTCCCCTGCTTTTCTGTAGGCCTCTTTCAGGTCCTGGAAGGTCGCTATAAGGTCTCCATGGAGCCTTCTCTACTCCAGGCTGGACGGCCCCAATTCTCTCAGCCTGCTTCCATAGCAGAAGTGCACTAGTCCCTGATTATCTTTGCGGCCCTCCTCTGGACCTGGTCTCAAAGGTCCATGTCTTTCTTGTGCTGGCAGCCCTAGAGCTGGATGTGATACTGCAGGTGAGGTCTCACCAGAGCAGAGTAGAGGGACAGAGTCACCTCCCTCAGCCTGCTGGCCACACTTCTTTTGATGTAACCCAGGATACGATTGGCTTTCTGGGCTGTTAGTGCACATTGCCAACTCACATCCAATTTTTCACTCACCATTATCCACAGCTGCTTTTCTGCTGGGCTGCTCCCAAGCAATTTGTCACCCGGTCTGCATTGGTACTGGAGCTTGCCCTGACACAGGTGCAGAACCTTGCACTTTATCCTTGTAGAATTTCATAATGTTCACATGACTCCACTTCTCCAGGCTGTCAACATCCCTCTTGATGGGACCCCTTCCCTTAAGTGTATCAGCCACACCAGTCAGCTTGGTGTCATCTGCAAACTTTCTGAGGGTACACTCAATCCCACAGTCTACATCATTGATGAAGATATTAAACAGTATTGGTACCAGTACAGACCCTTGAGGGACACCTCTTGTTACTGGTTTCCACTTGGACATTGAGCCACTGACCGCAACATTTTGGATGTGGCCATCCAACCAATTCCTTGTCCATCTAGCAGTCCATCCATCAAAGCCATATCTCTCCCATTTAGAGGTAAAGATGTTCTTTGGGACCATGATAAAGGCCTTACAGAAGTCTAGGTAGATGACAGCTGTAGCTCTCCCCTTGTCCACTGAAGCAGTCTAGTGGTCATCATAGAAGGCAACTAGATTAGCAAGGCACAACTTGGTGAAGTCATGTTGGCTGTCTCTAATCAACTCCTTGTCTTCCCTATGTCTGACATGTATTCCAGAAGGATCTGTTCCATCATCTCACCAGGCACAGAGGTCAGGCTGATGATTCAGCAGTTCTCAGAGTCCTCCTTTTTGGTTTTTTTTAGAAGTTAACATGATGTTTCCCTTTTTCCAGTCACTGGAGGCTTTGCCTGACTGCCACAAGTTTTTGAATATGATGAAGAGTGGCTGAGCAACTACATCAGCCAATTACCTCAGGAGCCTTGGAGGCATCTCATCAGGTCCCATGGAGATATGTATGTTCACATTCCTCATGTGGGCTTGCACCTGATGCCACTTACAATGGGAGAGACTTAACTTCCCAAGCCCCTACCTTGATGTTGAGGGGTTTGAGAGATGTAGTGGGAATAGAGATCATCACTGAACACTGAGGGAAAATATTGCTGAGTATCTCGGGCTTCTCCATGCCAGTTATCACTAGTTCCCTTGTCTTATTTAGCAGGAAGATACATTTAAATTTACTGTAATTACTGCTTAGAAGGGATGGAAAAAATGGATAAACCAGTGAGCAATTGAAAGACTGAATATACTGAGAAAGAGGAAATCCTAATTTGTATTGAATAAAATTTGCAATTTTGTAACTAGTAAACTGGATTTCTTAAATTGGCCAATACAGACACTTATAGCTCTAATCTTACAGTCAAATGAGGAGTAAAATTATGTGTAATGAATTGATAACGTTGTACATTGTAAGTCATTGAAAATGAGAGCTTTAATGTGTACCTGGTTGAACAACTCTGAGAACATATCACTTTACTTTGCATCATTTTAAAAACTGAGGCAATAAAGCCTCTTAGACAATCTGGCAATAATAGTTTTGTGGAAACTTAATGCACCGGCATGAGTCAGTGACTATTATGAAAGAAAGTAAAATTAGCATAGGTAAACCTGCGAAAAAGCAAGCTGTCTGCCACATATCAAGCATGCCTTTAACAAGGCCATTTTTTAGATTATTATGGGGTTATTTCTGTTCAGATCTATGTAAAGCAAAAAAAAAAGTTAGGAGGTTAAATAGGAATAAATATCAAAAAGTATGAAACAATAACTTGTGTATTAAGACAGGAGCCAGTTGTTTGACAACCTTCTCTTGCACTGTATTGCTGTTTTTGTGAGGCAGCAGGCAGGGCTTGTGACACAGAGGAGACATAATCAGAAAACAAACAAATCAACAAAAAAGTTAGGAAAATACCTTTGGGCCTTACTATACCAAAAGGCAGCAAGAACAACAGGAAATTATCCTATCACCTTTGTGTTTATGTTTATTATCGCCATAAACTTTTAACACCTCTGAATGAACTCTTCCCATGCTAAATTCATTCCTTAGGCAGATCCCACATTTCCTGGGAACTATCAGAAGCTTTACTTTATACAATTGTTCACAACAGCTATGATTAAAAAAATAAATCTCAGAACACATAAAAACAAAAGAATTGCCACAACAGGTCAGACCAAAGGTCTATCTAATACAGAAACCTGTCCCCAGCACCAGCTAGAGAGGAAACTGTACATAAAACAGGAGACACATGGAGAAATCCTTGTACACCACATCTTCCCACTGTTAGAAATGTAGGGTCCTCCTGGCTATGGTTTACATCACAGTCATATTTAGTATCCAGTGGATTTACCATTCAGGAACTTAACCAAATTTAACCTATTCCTCCCCCTTGCCTCCACGATACCCCATGGAATGAGCTGCACCACACAGCCACGAGTTGCATGAAAAAGCACTTCCTTTCTGCTCATTTTCAGGCCGCTGCTTGATTATTTCTTACAGTAAAATAACCAGCAGGAACACAAGGAAACTGCAAATAATTGCTTCTCCTACACCTATGTGCCGTCTGTGGAGCAGTAATCACCCCTCAGCTGCGAGCACAGCAGCAGACAGGCAGTAGATGTTTTGTCTTTTGCCTCTGTTACCCAGGGACTGTCGGCTTCCAGATTAGTAACGGCACACCACAACACAACAAGGAGACTTAAAACAACCTCAAACTTAAAAAATAAATAAATAAATAGAAATAAAGGACTAAGTGTGTTTGTTAAAGCTTTCCAGACATAAAATGATTTTTCACAAAACTTGAACTCTTCTACATCCAGTGGAACTGCTATCCAGACAGGGAGTGAATTTGGGGCTCATAAATGTGAAAAAGGAGAGTGCATGGCATGGCACTGGTAGTGAAGTGTCCTCACAGACCTCAGGTACAACGTTTCGACCCTGACCCATGCAGCACCTCCGCTACCCCAACCCCTCCACCTCCACCGACAGCTGCATCCATGGCTTTCATTTCACAGACAAATGGGGCAAGAGGGAGAGCAAAATTATTTCTAATTGACACCTGTATGTGAAACTGGGTCTTGGAGGTGAAAGGCTAGTGCAGTAATACTCTACTGCAGCCCAGCTCCTGTTACACTTATTTCTGGACCTAGATGGATAATGACAGAACTATGGGAAGGAAAAAGTGGCAAGGTCTTAGCTTTACTCTAGGCACGAGAAAATAATAATCTTCAAACTAATGGGAAAGTGCAAGCAGGAAAACAAGGACAAGAAAAGAGTAGTTACTTTACCGGGTAGTTACATGATGACACATGCTATTACAGGTCCAAACTAATTCATCAAAGCGCAATTATATACTGTAAAAGAAAAAATCTTGTCAAAACCAGAAGGACAAAAGAAGCAAAAATATCACCCATCCTGCTATACTAAAAGGTAACAAGTTTTACTTGGAATAGACACCATAAAAATAAAATATACTCTATTATGTGAGAAACAAAACCTAAACTGAGTTGAAACTGACCCTGTCAGTCACAGTGGTTATTGTTTCTACACCAGATGTTTCTTTACCAGACAAGCTATTCTGCAGATAGATTAAGTTAGGTTGTCAAGTGGCATTCCCCACAATGTTATTATATAGTGTAATAGAAAAATAGTGTATAGAAAATAGAAGAACAACGGCATCTAGAAAAAAAGTCTTAGAAAGCAACAGTTACCCTGCAATAGGCAGAAAATAACCATCATTTCTCAGAGTAAGCATTCTAGAAAAACAAAAAAGAAATAAGGGAGATGGAGGAGAAATAAAGAAAATAAATTAATTTCCAAAAATGGAACTCTAAACTCTGTTTACTCCACTCACAGAAGTGTTATTTGGCATATTAGCATAACAGACATCTAAAATAGTTTATCATACACAAAACACTATGCCTGTTTTCTGCTCAATTTGTTATTCATGTCCAGACAAAATTTTGTCAAAGCGCGGCATGCACTCTAGTATCAGAGAGCCAAAAAAAATTTCAGGAAAAGAGGAATTGCTAGGATTTGGAAGGAAATTTGTGGGCTGGCAGTGTCAGTTGTACTTTGTTCCCTCCCTGAAGAAAAGTCTGGTGTTAGAACAAAAACAGGTCCAAGATGTGCAACTGGGTGGCCTGAAGAACTTTGCAAAGGTTAAATCATGTGTAGATCCAACCATGAGCTACCAACAGTGGCCAAATTATGGTCCCTTCTCAAAGGTGGCCATGAAAGGAAACTTTTACAAGGGGTTTCAGCCTGGGAATCCAGGATCGGAGAGCAGGAGGCTGTGCCATCCCACAGCTGCTGTGCAACACCTGGCTGGCAGCAGCCCCTGCCCGACGTGCCATTTATCACAGAGCAGCTGAGCTGTTTATCACTTTTACAGCATGAAAATGCTCAAAAACGGGTGCATTTGGCCCAGGGTCTTGTCTCTTGCAGTGACCAGGTGCTTAGGGAAGGTGGTCGAGGAGACAGGGGGGCGATGCACTCCTTGCAGCTGCCAGAGAGCCTTCCACATGCTGGCAGCTGGCTGTTGTGTGTCCTCAAGAGGCTTTTACATCCACACCTTTACGGGGATACATCCAAGGATGTAGTTTCTTCTCCACTGTATGAGAAAATGAGCTCATGTGAAGAAAAACAAACGCTTTTTATTTTAGTCTGTTCTAAACTCACCACTTCCTCATGCCCAAAAGGAACAGTCAACCACTCTTCTTCACCTTGGCTGCACTGAGATCAACCTCTCCATGCCAAAAAATCTTTCACGGCACACTCTGTGAAGGGCTGCAGGGAAGAAGGTCTGCATCTTCTGCCATTATTTAATCAAATACTGGCCAGATGGGTCAGCACAGGCACAGCTCAGCAACACACATGCTGCATTTCATGTGCTGTTGACTGTGTCAGAGGGGCCGTTGAGTCATTCCAGTTTTGTTGCACATTCTTCATCCTGAGTTTACACCAGCCTGATCAACAGGGAAATGCTACATGTATACACTAGCACAGGGTTTTATCACTCATTACAGGGTTTTTTTGTTGAGTTTGGGGTTTTTTGGGGCAAACCCACAAGTATAAGAAAATTTTCTCCTGGCATGGATTAAAAGGTCCATTTTCATTATAGATGTACAGTATACATTGCTGTAAACACCTCCTGGTGGAGTTACAATGTAATCTGGGGCTGTTACCATTTCACATACATCTTGTTTGTCCATCAGATCAGGTGAGAAGTAAAGATCAAATTATGGAGTAATCAGAAGTGAATTTTAAATTATTTCTGCCCAGCAGAGAAATACTGAGGTTGAGAGAGCCTTGGATCCTCTAAACTCTTTTTCCATCTCTCTTCTGCGGCACCAAGAGCATGTTTTTGCTATCAATCTGGTTTCAAGAGAGTAACATTAAGATCTAATATGCAGAGGGTATGCATAAATAATAATAAGTTCTAACTTAATTGTTTGTAAACTAATCATAGAAATTACGTGATGTATGGAAAACTTATGGAAATTCTTGGCCTGGCAGATTTAATACTAACTAAATGTAATAGTAAACATACTAGCTGAACGGTAAAACATATTTTAATTTACTAAATTTCTATGAGTTAGTTCTAGCTGTGCTCTTGAGTGTAGATCAGTTCACCACACAGTCTTAGGTGGTCCCGTCTGCATATTCTGTTTCTGAGGAAGGATGAATTACTTCTTGGTGTTAATCAGAAAGGAGTATCCTTGTTGTTATCTTGAATACAAAAAGTAATTTAGGAGGGTATATGGGAAAGAAGAATTTTTGCTTTGGAATCTAATATATAACTTTATTGATAAACCAAAAACTTAAAAATATGAGGCAAGTTTTAACAATATATTGCCAGGATTATCCAGCCTTCTTCACAGATCAATCAGCCCAAATAAATCCTAGAAATACCTATATTTATATGCAAAATTTACAACAAGTTTATATTTTTATTGACCAAGAAAGCAGTAGATGCCCATATAGCACAGTGATCATAGGGACTATAATTCTAAGACAGTCCACTTAGTTTTTGGACTTAAAAAATACAAAAAATATTTCAGCACATTTGTGTGCAGAAATTAGACATGTACATGAAGTAATCAGATGCTTACCTAATCCTATGCCTGTTGGCATTAATTTATTTGAATACGTGCATTGAGTTATTTGGTGCATATAAATGTTTACGATCTACTACTTCAGTGATACTGTAAGGCAGTACTATTAACTCCCTAAAAGCAATGGTGAAAAATCATTCACTTTACTGCGTCATTTCATAAATTATCATTCTCTACTAACATAAAACGAGTCATTTCACAAATAATAACTAACAAATTATTAAGGAACTGTATTCTTTTTTTTTATTTTTGAAATATCTCAGCTGCACATGTAAGCATCCAGATTCCACAGTACTTTCTGGAGTATGAGGAGTTCTTTCCTAATCCTTTTATAAAGCATTTCCTATGCTTTATATCACCTGTTCTGAAAGTACTGAGACACCAAATCTTTCCAGTAAAGCTTCTGCACAGACTGACTTTTGCCCAAATCCATAGAAGTTGAAGACAATGTAAAGAAAATGGAACACTAAGCAACAGAGATAAAACTAACACCAGAGGCAATGTAGGC
>NW_010205954.1:0-6494 GCF_000695765.1 Mesitornis unicolor
AGCAGGGGGGGGGCCGTAGGGGTGGCCCTGGCGATGATGCTTTAAAACACCACCCCCTTCCCCCACAGCTCACCCCGGGCCACCCGTTTTGATCATTGCTGCCCTTGAGGCTTTTTTCTGTGCCGTGTGCGGGTGCCACCAGGTGTAAGGGGCAGCAGCCGAGGAAGGGACAGCAGATCTGTGTGACAGCAGCTGGAGACCCATGAGTTTCACCCTGGGTGTGTGTAGGTAAAACTGGCTAGTAAACTTCAAGTCAGGGTAGCAGCGAGTAGAGGGAGGCCCATACACCAGGTAAGATTGTCCAGGGTCTGGGCAGGGGTATTAGGTGGGCTTGGAGGCCGTGCAGCAGATTTATCCATGAGACTGGGATGGAGACATCTCTGGGGTCTCAGCAGCCAGGAAGGGAAGGAGAATCCCTGGGTTGCAGCGTCCTCTGGATTCAGCAGCCACCTGTAGCATCATTCCCATCAGACTTAAAGGTAAAATAAAGATAATATGATTTTTGTATTTGCATATAGGCAAATCAACAGATGTCCAGGGAAGTCTAGGTGGCTTAGAAACTTTCCAAAGAGTAAGAATGAAGAATGTTTGCCATATATTTGCTAGCATAAGCAGGTCCAGTGCATTTAATTTACTGCACCCAAGACATGCTTTGTTATATCCTCAGATTTAGAGTAATCACCCATTCTTCTAAATAAACATTTTTTTTTCCATCCAGAAACTTGTCCAGACAAAATGTATTGTCTTGGGCATTTGTCCAGGGTTTGTTGATGTCCTGCAGCCAAGGTGGAGCAGTTGCACTAACTCCAGCTAGGCTGCAGGACATGTGGGAATCCTGGACATGTGTTATATTGTATAGTATATGTACTATCACAGTAGCACAAGTGTCAAGCTCTGGTACACCTGGGAAAGACTGATACAGGTAAGGTATGTGTTGTATGGATATAAGGTGTACCCTGGAGCCATCAGACACACTGTATGTGCAGCACATGTTCAGTGCATTCGTGTCACTGGTAAATCACCTAGCAAACATGCGAGGAGCAACACAGAAGGGAATACATAATGTAAGCCTAAACACATTAGCTCCTGCTTCCTCAGCTTGAGTTCATTTTTAGGATGTGTTTTAAAAAGAAAAAACTGTAGGCTGTATAGACTTATCCACAGCTATATATAAGATTTCTACCAGACACTAGAAGGTGAAATGCCGGTAACTTCAGCATTAGCAAAGCGTGCTACTGTGTAAACACAAAAGTAGAAGTGCAACAAAGGGTTTAGCAACTTAAAAGTTCATTTCAGAAATAATCCTTCATGCTGCTGGTGTGAAATCCCTACAGCTCTGTGGCTGGAGCTAGGCTGGTTCCCTCACAGTGCCTCAGGCTCCCTGTACAGCACAGATGCGGGTGCCCCAGCGTCAGAGGTGGACATGCATGTGAGGACACCCAGGCACCGTTGGGATGGGCTGCATTACCAACTGGGACAGGCTCTGCTGTTGCAGATAGGAAAGAGGTGAGAGAAGGCAGGGGCAGTAGGTGGGAAGGTATGGGAGCAGGGGCTATGGCAGTGGCACTCCCTGTGCTTGTAGAGAGTCCCCCAAACATGACTGCAAATGATCCAGTGGCTGCAGCATGATGTTGGCAGATGAAAAACCTTGGTAGCCCTCCAACCCCTCCCCCTGGGAGGGCATCTCTCCACAGACTCCCTGCCTTCTCTGCTCTGAACCACCCTGGTACTGCCCTAAATGAAGGCAGTAGTAGCTGAAAATAACCTTTAACAACAAACAAACTAAGCAATCATCTTGAATTAATTATTTTTACTAAGGAAAATTATTTTATTCAGGAACATAAATAGGGAAATTAAAATAAAGTGTAAACTGGGAGTGTTTCAAGATAGCTGTATGTCCTCTTATACACAAGCAGCAATAGCAAATTTTGTTAAGACATCTCTAAGGTCCTGGCAATTTTTAAGTTCCCCAGGCAGGTACTACATGATCAAACTTGTTTCACTCATTCCAGAGCTCACTACCTGTTAATAATTTTGAATATTTTAGATATGATTCCTACTGCAGCAGCTATTAAATTTATATCTACTTTCTGATAGACCCAAATCCTGCGTTTTTTCCAAATCACAGCAGACTTTTCAAAACATTATATCAATCACCAGTTTTCTTTTTTAAACTGTGACTCCTTTTCTAAACTCTTTGGCTATTCTGTTTAGAAAGACCAGACAATAAAATATTCTAAATTGTTTATCATGGAAGCTAATTCAGGCCAAATGTTCCACTGATGCAAAACTGTAGCTTCACTGAAGGCTGCTCTGTGATGCTGATTTATGTACTGCAGGGAACTGCCTCTGAAACCGCTATTTATGTTTTGCCTGGGATGCCAATGACCTTGAAACTTAGCTCCCAGCTAATTGTAATTTCTTGGAAAGGAGAGAATCTGAAAATCTTCTTATCAGACTAATTACTATCCTTAGAAATCTGTACCTCTGGATTTCTGCACAATTTGTCTTAGAAAACGCATCTTGTTGCACTGGCACTATATTTAAGATGGCTACACATATAGGTATACAAATGTATGTATTTATATATGTATATATCTATGTATGAGCATAAACACATACTCCTTAGCATCCTTTTACTGGCTGAAAATATATCCAAGGTGTGCAGATATTCAGATACTCACGATAGAGAGGATTTAACCTCAAGACTTTCCCTGTTCCCTAATGAGATAACCTTTCTGCACTTGGCCTACTTTCCTCTGCAGCTCTTTTCTTTTCCTCCTTCCTTCCTTTCTTTCTCCCAGTAAAGCCACTGGAAGGGTGGCCAAGGAAAGGTTTGTATCCAGGTCCAATGGACCTGTGCATTACTGGGATTCTAAATTCCCAGCTATCTGAAACAGACCTGCACTTGTCTGCCTGACAATACAGGGAGTAGTTCAGCGCATGACCCTGTGAACATCGGATGAACATGTTTGCACTTGCTGTAAATGCAATGATTATCAGAGAACACAGTCTGTCACTTTTAATAGCCCTGACAAGTGCAAAAGGAGAAAATAAAGGCTGCAGGTGTTCACACAATGTTGTGTAATTGTGCAGAGATTTTGACAGGACTAAAAATGTAAGAAAGATCACGGCTGTATTTTTGCATATTTTCATCCTATCAAAATAGTATGCTTCAGTCATACTGGTAAAATAAAGATGTCTTCTTTTTTAATTGAATCTTCCCTTTCAGGGTTAGTATGTGACCTTTGGCACCTGAAGGACAGCTAAAGATATGCGCTTCCCCCTGAATCACATCACACAGCATTTCCCAGTTCTTTGCTGGTAAGGGGTCAGTACCTGTTACCACCTAAGGCATCCAGCAGCTCCGACAAGGAGCAAGTCCTGAGCTCTACCCATTGCCTGCTGATGCTCAGGGAAAGAAGGTAAGCAGGGGCACAGCTTCAGATGCTCCTCCCTGGCTGTCAGGGTGATCCTCACTTTCTCTCAGTGTCAGCAGTGCCGCTGCTTCAGTTTTATAAAAATCTCAGAAGTTCAGAGAGTTTAACAGAATGATCCATCCCAGACTGTGTCATAGGGTGTCCATGTACTGCTCATTTTTTAGACTTCAGTATTATTTTTTCTCTTTCTTCTTTTCTCTTTCTCTTCTTTCCAACCTTTTATCTCAGTTAACTATACACCATCCACAACAGCACATGTAATTAGCACACATACCTTTTTTCTTACAGCCTCATTTTACTGTCATTGGATTCCACATAATTTTTTGATGAGCAATGAAACCACACTATTAACAACTGAATGGTATCAGTACCGTTGCATTTGAGGGGGCAATGTTTGAGATTCCATAGCACGGAGAAAAATTTGCTTTGGGATTTCTCTGCAGAAACATGTGTGCCTGTGCTGCACAGACAGGCCCACATGTGCAGTACACCCAGTGCTTACTTCTTGCAACTGGACTGCTACAAGAGACCCCATGAGTGATCCAAGCCAGCCCCAGCTGAGAAGGAAGACACTGAACTTGCTTGTCTGTCCTCAACTATGAATCCACTTGGCCACCATGGCTTGTGCTGTCATTTGCTGATACGCTGGCATTGGTGTCATTGCTGGCATGGGAGCGCCCTGCCTTGCCCTTTTGCCTCCTGCTCCCCGGCTGCACGTTCCCACCCGCAGCAGGACACCCCACCGGCTGTGTCAGTGCTGCTGTGGGATGCATTATCAAATGAAGCACTGACTTGACTTAAAAACAGCTCTGAAAAAAAAAAGGCTGAGGGTGGGAATTCCTTCAGCTGCCATATCTACTGAAGTCGATGTACCATGAAGTTATGGCCCCAGTCATAACTCAGGAATTTGCGATTGCATGTCCAGACTCAAAGAAAATAAGGCTTCTTTATGATCTTAGGTAATTTCCATCTTCTGGATCACTTAGAATTTCTCAGAAACACTGAGTAGGTTCCATTTTCCTGCAGGCCCAAAACAATGAAGTTGCTCTCCGATTTTGGGGATAGGTCAACACTTCACCAGTGACTTTTCTCCCACTGGTCTCACTCTCCTAATTCATGCCTCTAACTGGTGCTTTCTTACAAACCTTATCAGCATTTTAGAGGGGGAAAGGTTGTGGAAGACCTCCTTCAAGACAACTACTCTCCAGATTTTAATTAAATTATTTCCCTCTTTGTTGGAAACACTGTCCCTGACCTCTAACTAAGCAAGTGCAGAGTAAGGCCAGGGTAGGCAAAGCAGTAAAGGAGGAGCAGTGGCCATACTTTCCGCATGTACTCTCCATTCCCTAGATGCTCATCTGCACTGCCAAACTGGGCACCAGCCTGGAGAGACCCTGAACCACTGTAATACTGAAGGAGTTGCTCTCCCTGGCCGAGCGTGGCCAGTGGGATAGCTAGTAGGGCTGGATGTGGCCACAGACTGGCCACAGACTGGCCACAGTGGCTGCGATTCATGCAGGGAGTAGTAAAGCTGCTTTTCCTGAGGCTGCCAGCTACTCCCTGAATCTCTCCATCTTGAGATTTGTTTGCTGGAGATGGAGATGTTGTCTGCTGTTTCCCTTCATGTTGTTTTATTTCTACTGTATCACAGCCTTGTTGTGGAGTGGAGCTCAGTGTCCCTTGCAGAGGGTGCCTGGGTGCCAACTGCTGCCTGACATGTGCCCCCATGCTCAAATACCTGCATTGTAAATGCCCATCCACTCTCAGCTGCTGATTTTTAACAAAAGAGCAGCTGTATAATATCTTAAGGAACTTTGATGGGGCCAAAGCTTTTCCGTCCTCCTAAGGTTGCTTTCATCTGACTTGACTTGGCCCTCTGCCTTTATAAAGGACATTTTATGGGTCACATATCCCAGGAGAGGCCTTCATGAGCACAGAAAGGGGGTGAGAGGCAACAGAGCCTAATTCTGCATGATCCTCTTTCCACCCAGATTTAGCAACAGAATTTGGGGTCCAATGCTCAAAGTGTCTGTCAAAAAGTTCTTTAGCAAATGTCGTTTTGTTGGTTTATTTTTGTTCGTTTGTTTGTTTTAAACACATCACTGGAAAGAACTAGTTTTATAAACTCTTAAGGAAAGTACTGCATTCTCTCATCATTTGAGTGGAGGTTGCAAGGGTACCCTTGAAAACAGCGCCCTCTTCTGGAGCTGTGCATGGCTCCTACATTTTGCAAGGTAACCTAAAACATGGCATGGTTGAATCACACCAAGGACTTAACAAGGCCCACTGAGCCAGTAATTTCAACAAGCAGATGACTGTGTCCAGATCTCGGTCCCCCAACATAAGGACATGGAACTCTTGGAGCGGGTTCTGAGGAGAGCTGCAAAGATGATCTGAGGGCTGGAGCACCTCTCTCATGACAGACTGGCCAAGAGAGTCAGGGTTGTTCAGCCTGGAGAAAGCTCCAGGGAAACCTTATAGCAGCCTTCCAGTACCTGGAGGGGGCCTACAAGAAGGCTGAGGAGGGACTTTTTACAAGGCTATGTAGTGATAGGACAAAGGATAACGGTTTTAAACTTCAAGGGGGTAGATTTAGCTATTAGGAATTCTTTACTATAGGGGTGGTGAGACACTGCAACAGGTTGCCCAGGGAAGTTGTGGATGGCCCCCCCCTGGGAGTGTTTAAGGCCAGGTTGGACAGGGCTTTGAGCAACCTGGTCTGGTGGGAAATGTCCCTGCCCGTGGCAGGGGAGTTGGAACCAGATGATTTTTAAGGTTCCTTCCAACCCAAACCATTCTATGGTTCTATGACTGATGGGAGGCTCAGGCTCCTTGGGACTCTCCCTGTAAGAGCCCTCCTTAGTCGGCGCCTGAAATCCCCTCTAAGGCGGTTAAAAATCGCTCTGTGAAGCACGGGAGGCCGTGCGGCGGGCAGGACGAAGGGAGGCGAGCAGCAATACAGACTCCACCGCTCACACACACGTACCACAGCGGCCTCCTGACTCGCCGCGGCTCCCTGGCCCCGCCCCGCCCCGCCCTCAGCCAGGCCCTACC
>NW_010205955.1:0-7886 GCF_000695765.1 Mesitornis unicolor
CTCTTCTCTCTAATGTCCAGTGATAGGACAAGGGGCAATCTGAGCAAGGTGGAGCATAGGAGGTTCAACCTGAACATAAGGAAAAGCTTTTTTACTGTAAGGATGACAGAGCACTGGAACAGACTGCTCAGAGAGGTTGTGGAGTTTCCTTCTCTGGTGACATTAAAAACCCGCCTGGATGTGTTCCTGTGTGACCTAGCTTAGGTGATCCTGCTCTGGCAAGGGGAGGGTTGGACTAGATGATCTTTCAAGGTCCCTTCCAACTCCTAGTATTCTGTGATTCTGTGACTGAGCTTACATGGCATTAAAAAAATTACCACACAAATAATGACCAGCAAAAGCTTCCATATCTATCCCAAAAAGGGATCGTGGGGGAAGTGGCTATTAAATGAGCTTTGCAATCAAAGTGCACTAGAGAAATGTTTGGAAGAAAATTTGATTTTGTACATTGCTGTCTTGTAACAATAACCAAAATGACAACACTAGTGAGAGTTACTCACCTCTTACTTAAAAGGGGGCTTGTAGTTTAGGGCTAGGGTCTAGGAAAAACCTATAACCAAGGAATTGAATAGCATATAGAAAATTAATGGGAAACTGAGGTTAGCAGGCATGTAACTAACTAACAATAGGGTATTGAGTAAGGGAAATGAAGTATAGGGAAATAGAGACTGAAGCAGCCTAAAAACCAGATAAAACCGACTCTGTGATTTGGAGAAGTTCCAGGAGCATGTGCCAAAAGAAGGCTATGGGAGTTAAACATAATGAAGACTACTTACTTCATCCCTGAGACCCTGGCCCAGGACCACCAGGAGGCACTGCGCAGGAGCGACTGGGAGGAGAAGAAGGTGGAGCACATGCGAAGGACTTCTTGGAAAAGGACTGACTTTTTGGGGAAAGGTTATGAATATGATTAAGCAATATGTTACTGTATAAAATCAAGGGAAATTGCTGTTTTAGGCACTAAAGTTTGTGGAGGAGAAATCCCCCGTACGCCCGCACATGGAATAAACATACCTACTTTACAACCTTGCAGGTTGTGGAGTCTTCTTTCCACGAGTCACTACAGACTACCTAATTTGTGACTGTGGTAGCTATATGTTTCTAGAACCACATTGAAGCATTAGCTACGGTTTTTCCCCCCCTTAATTCTGTCAAAGCAGAGAATTAGGGATGTCCAGCCCCACCCTCCCTCCCTTTCTATTTCTAAACATGCATCTTAGTTCAGCAACCAAACTTGGACCCCATTGCCCTATGCAATTACATTTCCATGACTCAAGCTGGGTGCTTGTGTTTTGTCTTGTTGATTAATAGCATTCACATTTAAATGGCCAAAACCAGCCTTTGAAGTCATTAACACCCCATTAAGATGAATGGTGTAACTTCATACCTTTTGTTTCAGTCTCCTGACTGTGGAACCTATAAAAACACAGCATATTGAAATACAGAGTAAAGACTACCTTCACAGTCATTAAAGGAAACAATATGGAGCTTTAAGCACAAGATAACGCTTCAGTATCTGCTGAATAACTCTGGATAATCCACTATTCTGAAATTTCAACACCTAGAGAATTACTGCCACCTTAGTAATAGGGTAATGAGTCTAGCACAGTTTGCACCATGATGCAAATAATTGTCAGCATGAAGTTTCCATTTAACATTTCCTTAGAGAAAATAAATAAGTATTTGCAGCATCTAACTTCTCTGTAGAGAAAACATCTCCCTGAGTTTAAATATATGCTGACTTTGATACTTATACATAAAACAATAATGTAATCCCTATTGTATCTATTCAGAATGCAGCACTGATACACTAAAATTTAGTTAGAAGTGTGTGTGTGTGTGGGAGGGGGGTGTTCTTCATAATTAACAATTGTAAATAAAACCACATTGTTTCTACAGTAATGTGCTTTGTCCTAGCTCAGCTATATTAGTCTTGCTCAGCAGAAATTTAGTGTACATGGGCTTTTGGAACAATCTTTCTACACTAGGATAATTTTGGGTTTCCTGCAGTAAAAAAGACGCTAAATTATGTACTTCACAAAAAGTCAATGCTTTTTGAGATGGTAAACTGTGGAAGCTTTCCCATAATCACATCTAAACCAGAGTGCACTAAAAAGAGCAAATAAGGTACAAAACAGGAAAACCAACACCATTCAAATTCTGACTTTGAGCCATCTTTAGCTTATTAATTTCCTCAGAGGAAAAGGTGCTCCACCATTACTATAAAAGCAGAAAAATGATTTTTATTATTTTCTACAATACTCTATTTAATCTAGAAAGTAGAAGGCAGGCATCTTCCATCCCAGTGTGAAGCAACTAGGTGGTTTATAAGAGATCACAGAGATCAGTGATCAGTGAAAACTCCAGGTTTAAATCAGGTAGTGAATTGGGACTGTTGGTATAGGAAATAACAGTTCAGACTGTTAATATGTATTAATACAGTATTTAATTAATCTGCATAACATCGATGACAGGCAGTTAAGCATTGTTATTGCTATTCTAAAGAGACACAAAGAGTAGCACAGAGGCAATGAATTGCCCAGGGAGCCCAGCAAGTCAGTAGTGAAACTATAATCAGGACTTGGAAACTCCTGTCTCCCTGCTGCCAGAACCAAACTGCCTAATGAACAGCACTATGCACTGGTTTGTTTTTATAAGGTTGTTCCTTGCTCTAGATCCCTTGTGTTGAGGTTTTCTCTCTGCCACAGTAGAGGAGAAACCAAGCTAATTGCTTTATTATTGATAATTTAAAATGCAATTGACAAGCTGGTTGCAAGGAATCTTAATTTTGCTTTCAGTAAGAAGATCTTGACCTGTTATGCAGTACCAAAAGCAGAAAGGAGGCTCTGATTTCCTCAGCACCAAAAGCAGAAAGGTGGCTCTGATTTCCTCAGCAGTGATCAAGAAACCTTGCTTAGGTGAAACATCTGACCTTCAGACCAGTAGTTAATCCACTTGGGAATTGATAATTAGATCACTCCCTAGTAAACCAGGAGATTCATCTTATTGCCCCTTAAATAACTCCACCATATTTTGTTCAACATCAGTAAATAAAACTTCATTATTAACTGTTGCCTTCAAACAATGATAATTAAAAACATTCTGGTAATTTTCCTAAAATGTCAGTCAGAGAAAGTAATCTGGTTAAATTTAGTCAGTTTTAAGTTTACTGCTTTAGGGTTCAGTGTGTTCTGGATGGAATTATCTTTGCATAAGTCAGATTTTGTTGTGGATACAGGAAAAAATTAAATGTTAAATTTGGTATTAGAAAATATTAAAGCTGCTAACAAACCTATGTATAGTCTAGGTCCTATTTTAGTTACAGTTTGTTTTATTCACTAGAAGTATATCCACTAAAAGTACATTCACTAAAAGTACATCTAAGCAGTGATTACCAACAAAGCTCCATTGTTTAAAGTGAGTCAAGGATGAAAACTTATTGCTTAAAGTTTACTTGGAGCCTTCATATAACCTTTGTTATATGAAACAGCTTTTCTAGCCAAGTCCTTGAACCAAGGTCATTTGAGGGTCTTGTTTTGAGCCTGGGTTCTGTGGGGGGCTACAAAGTAACTCTCAGACCTAGTTTCTGCAAACATTATGCACAATCGGAAGTAGGAGTCGTTATTTTAATTAGTTACAGGAAATTGAATGTATATACATAAGAGTCTATTGATTATGCATGTATGTGTCCTTTATAATGAGTAAACACACCAGGTAAGGTGTGCGATTTTGATGAAACTATTCCACTTTGCAACTGGCCGTAATAATCTGTTTATCTGCATCACATTGGTGTCTGTATGTTATTCTCATCTCATGTTTTTCAGTGACAGTTTGGAGTTTTGGTTTGTTTTGGGTTTTTTTCATTGCTATCAATGACACAGAAATCCAACCAGAAGTGTATTTCAGAAGAGCAAAGATTTAAACATTGTTACTTACCCTTCACATGGGGTTTAAATAGGGGTAAAATGAAACCAAAAGTTTGTATTTCCTGACTGGTTTTGAACTTTTTTTTTCTCCATGAAACATGAAGAGAATCAATATTTCACAGCAAATGTGTATAAAACACAAAAAGGCTACAAGCTATGGTTACATTTTTATGGTTATATTTGAGTGAGAGTTTTGACATTACTTCGATAGAGAAATCAGGATCAAATTTACTTGATTCTGAAACCCTAATGAATGGCCTGAGTGTCTCACTACATGCTAGGAGAGATGATGGGAGAAAACCAGTAGAAGTTATCTCTTCCCACCCAGTTTAACTGACTCAGACAGGGCAATTTTGTTGGAGAGTCTGGTGGCAATCACTATGTCTCAGCTTGCTATTATATGCCTTGCTGGGAGAGTAAGAACTGTTGGAAAACAATCAAGACATGAAACTTTTGCTACTCTGGTTTAAAGCTTATGAAAGCAAATGATCTCCAGGGCACTAATCCTTTCACCTTGGTAAACATGCAACGAATCTAAATGAAAGAAAGCCAGAAGGACTCCTCCCTCCTCCTTCTCCCTCCTCCTCCTGCTGCAACAGCACTGAGTCTTACAGGCTGCACAGCAGTATCTCCCCTGCCAGCCTGCTGCAATCATCTTATAAAGCTCAAATTTGTAAAAAAAATAAATTTAAAAATGAAGGGAATAAAAAGAGAAAGAATATTTTCCCTGCCCTTTTCTCAACATATGTTTTTGAACAAAAAGCTAGTACCTTCCCCTACACGCATAAGTACAGGTTTGTCAAAGGTCAATCAGTTCTGGCAGCCTCTGTTACTGCTAATGACAGGCACTCATGCTCCTAATCTGCCTGTCTTTCTTGGCACCAACTCCAGAAGTAAGTAAAACAGCCTGACTTTGAAAAACAAAGGAATGTTACTTGTTCCTAAAGAGTTATTTATCAGTGTTTACTTATTGACCAAATATTTTTGTACTACATGTAGTAAACCTGGTTTTCTGAGCTCAGAAGGCAATACATGCAACCAAGATTTTTACTTAAGGCATTCCCTTATTTACTTAATAATATAATGGACTGTCAGCAATTTAACCTGGCAACTCAGATAAAAGCAAATCACTGTGGAAATACAGGATCAGATCAAAGAAGACTTTATCCTTGTTCCCTTAAGGATCTGTGACTCTAAAAATAGTATACATCTTCCTAAGGTTAAAGTGAAGTAAAAGAGTGGTAAAATTTACAAAAGCTCCAGTCAAGAATATTATACTTGGACTCAATTACACTGCACCTTTCTTCACTGGAGGTGCATCAGTTAGCAAACTGTCCCTGTCTGGTTAAGAAAAATTGTTCTAAGAGTTGCCAGTCCACTTTGCCCTGGCTTTTTCTAAATCCATTTATTTCTTAGGGAAGATGATTCAGCATCGGTTGTTTGCTGGCTAAATAATATAGACCAAGAAGACCAGATGCTCTTGCTTACACCACTGACTGTGATTGGAGGAAACTGAAGATCAGGCCAAAAAGTTCTGCATCACATGAATAGGAGATTGAGATGGAGAGAGGCAGATTAGTCTGAAAGAAAATAATAAATCATTGTTCAGTATTTTACATGATACGTGGTCTATCAGCTTTTTCTTCCTGGTATTGCGTAGTGATAGACCACTGGCTGTCACGGCTTAAGATAAATTTCTCCATGGTCTAGCATTTTCCTTAAAAATATAGAGATCTCTGAGAGGAAGAGAAATGTTACAGACTTGCTATATATTTATTTATGTGGTTCATACCAAATCAGGTAGGTGGTTACACTGATGTAGCAGGTCAAATTCAGCAAAATCTGCCTGATGTGTGGTAAAAAGTACTGCTGTGTTCCAGACACAGATCCTGGTGAAAAGGTCTCCTCCTAATGTTCTGCTGGCAGCGGGCCTGTGAGGGAGCCATAGGACTTTTTGTTCTTCTGTCATATGGCTTTGATTAAGAGCATTTTTAGATTCTCTCTCACACACACAGAATCACACAGAATTGCTTGGTTGGAAAAGACCTCTGAGATCATGTCCAACTGTTCCTGTCTACCCCCTAAACCATATCCTTAAGTTATGGTTTAAGATGAGTTATCCTCATCTACCCGCTCTTTAAATACATCCAGGGATGGTGACTCCACCACCTCCCTGGGCAGCCTCTTCCAGCTTCTGACAACCCTCTCAGTAAAGAACTTCCTCCTTATCTCTAACCTGAACCTCCCTTGGCACAGCTTGGTGTCATTTCCCTTGTTCTATCCTCCATCACCTGGGAGAAAAGACCAGCACCCACCTCTCTACAACCTCCCTTTACGTAGTTGTAGGTGGTGATGAGGTCTCCCCTCAGCCTTCTCTTCTCCAGGCTAAACAATCCCAGTTCCCTTAGCTGCTCCTCATAAGGCTTGTTCTCCAGACCCCTCACCATCCCTCTCATGCTTCTCTTCCACCAGTCAATCCAATGCAAGGATTTCATTATCCCAGTGCCATGGGACTATGGCAGGTAACACAAATAATGAAGAACAAACACATGAAGGCATGGATAACCCACACATAGGTTTATTGACTAGGGGAATTCCTCAGTCTCTACATATCTCACATCTTACCTAGGCTACAGGAAGATTTGCTTCCCTCAGTGCCACTTCTATGACCAGCAGTTTACTCCAGAGTTTCAGTCAAAAAGCGTAGCTTGCATTTTGAGAAATGCAAGTGCATTTTCCCACTTAGAGATTTAGAGTTAAGTTTAGCTGGTGCAGACAGTTAGTAGGAAGTCCTGTGTCTTGTCTGAACTCCTAACTTGGAGTAACAGCTAGGTGCAGGAATCATATCCTTCATTCATCTGTGCTGCATATTTGGGTAGCTGGCACAGGTCAGTATTCAGCAAGGGAAAAAATATATAGGGAGGACATCAGCCATATGGTTGCAGAATACAGCCTCCAGAACTCTCCCCACAAGCAATCTTTCAGGAGCCCGAGTGGACAAGGCCCATAGCACAATCCCAGCCTCCACAGTCTGCTCTCAATTTCATCTTCTCTGAGTCTTAATGATGCACAGCCATGAAAACCCTGTTGTTCCTTCACCTACATTATGAACAAACTAGCTGTGGTTAAGGTGACTACTCTGTGGACAAAATTATAAAAAACAAGGCACTGGTAGCATTTACAACTAGTCATTCTACTTCAATGTGTACTTGAAAATATTTTCCTTGTTATACAGGGGCATGAAACCACAACAAAGCTATTCAACATTTGCTTATAAAGAGTATGTACACACAAAGAGCCTGAGACTCCCTCCACGTAGTCTGAAATCTTGGAACCATGCTTAATGCAATCTGCATTCTGTAATACCAAAACATGCTTGGACTAGCTGAGAGAGGCAATTAGGAGATATTTCACTTTGTTGCTTAATCAAGCACTCTACAGGAATTTAGCATTCATTTATACTTCTTTATTTTTGTCTTGTTTGTTGTTTTTTTTTTCCCCTACAGAATGAAAATGTGAAGTGCTCTCACTTTGAAAATGCTGACTAAGTCCAGACGACATTAGCAAGAGTCATCCAATTACCTGGTTTTGAGGAAAAAAGGCAAAGAATCAGTTCTGGAACACATAGAAGTATGTCTACAACTCACTGATATGAAAATAATTCTGTGACAGTACTGTTATGATATATACTAATACTGTTATATATATACTATTGTTACAGTAGATAGAAGGGACTTCACTCATGATCTTACTTCAGGGCATAACAATAACACAAAATTCTTTCAATGTAACAGTGACTAGATGTAATGGCTAACCAAAGGGTCTCTTCTAACTATATTTGGGGAAGGAAAAGGAAAAAAAAATGTTCAAAGAACTGCATATAAGCACACTTCTATTTTATGCTGAAGAATTTAGGATCTTTCACACAAAAGGATATAACGAGGTGGATGGATGATGGCA
>NW_010205956.1:0-46237 GCF_000695765.1 Mesitornis unicolor
CTTTCCAGCCACTCGTCCCCAAGCCTGTACAGCTTCTGCCCTGAAATGCAATTACTGCAGTACTCATGAGTGAAGTCTGAGCCCTTTTTCAAATGGGAAAATAATCAAACATATGCTGAACATTTACATCCAAACCACACTTAATACATGCACTGTTCTCTTTTGCACCACAGTGGGTGTGAATTCAGCAAAAGAAAATAAAAATGTTACTATTCCACATAAATTATTGAAGTTGAGCGAATGATTTAGCTCAACAGTAAAATCTCTGCTGCAGCAAATGAGAAGTTACTTAGAATAATCGATTGTTTTGTGAAGGCGAACACTAAACTTCTCCTTCCAGTTTCATTCATGTAGATGGTGGGTTTTGTGTCCTAAACCAAGTTCTTCTGCGTGGCAAAACAGGAGGAGGGTAGGAATGTTGTGCCATGAGCCAGCTAGAGGAAAGAGCATTTTTAGTTGTTTGCTTTTCAACAGGAGCATCCCCAGGCCAGCACAAAATGACATAAAGCCTAAGATGAGGGAATTCAGAGCCACCACAAACGTGTTTTCTGTAGATTTCTGATGCAGCTTAGGAGCCCACTGAACACATGCAAAAGAGAAAATACCAGTGAGGAGTGAACAGCATGGATCGTGAATCTCAATGCAGAATACCAGATGGCAGGAGAAACTTAAACAGATACTTCAAAGTTCATTCAAGAAAGAAAAAAAAAAGCTAGAACAAATTTATTGTGAAACCTATATTCAACCAGAAATTGTGGGATGATGTGAACAACTTAGAGTTGCTCAAGAATAACAGGAAACCAGAACAAAGCGAAAAATTGTTTTAAGAGGTTAACAAAAGAAATAAGAGGGAGATGTCAGGGGAGCAAGTTTACTCAAACTGTTGGGTTTCCACAGTCACAGCAAATACACTTCCTCTAAAATTATAATCTGGCCATTGAATTAATGGAAGATTACTAATGTTGCAGCACTTCTTTCAAACAATTAATAAAATCGAGGACTGTAAGTGAAGAGTGAAAGGCACTTCTTCAGTTTTTCTTTAAAGATGTAACACTTTTTCTTAAAGGCTTATAATCAAATCTTTTCTGGTCTTTTCAGAGCTTGTTTGTTCACTAAAAATCCCAGTACGCTGTGCCTGTTCTCCCCAAGACTGGATTATTGTTTGTCCCTTTCTGCTCAGGCTTGCTTAGCTACTGGAAGCCAGCCCAGCAAGACCTGTCCCAACACTTCCACAGCACCCTATGGATATTGGCAGGACTTTGCTGTGCTCTCCTATCACAGCCCAAAGGATGGGGCAGTCTGCCCCTTCAGCAGACTGACTCCCTCTGTCTCTGACTTGTTTAACAGGGATTTTCTTCTCACTGCCTGAGAAGACTGACAGGTTTATTACAGTGGCTTAACCGTCATGATTTTTTATCTGCGTTCCATTCTCATATTTACTGACTGCCTTTTCCATCTCTTGAGATGGCGAAGAGTACTCACGGCCATTACTTTGATATGCATGAGTATTATTCATGAGTGCATTTTCAAGAGCGCTCTGCCTCTCGAGACGATCAGGATTCTGCCAGTGCACTGCTGTGCTTATCACCGCTCACTAAACAACATTGCAGAGGAGCATTAACGGGTCTAGGGCTCCACTGGAAGAGGTGGGGAGGAGACAGCCAGAGCCCATGTTGGGCTGATGGCAAGGGCAACCCTGGGTGCCAGTACCATTACCTCAGCATCACCACAGATCTCTCTTACCTGCAGACATTTGGAGCCACCAACTTTGCAAACTGCAACTGGTTTAAACCCCCACCCCTGGTATGGGGTGCTGAAGTGGGCCAAATGAAGAGAAAGAGTGAAGGGCAGGCAGGAAAAGAAAAGTGGGAGAGTCATCTTCAGTCACAAACTTCTCTAACTAATCCTTCACCACTCCCAGAAAAGTGGCTACCACTAGTGCCATTGGGGCCAAGCATTGCACAAGCATTTAAACACATAACTGAACTTCAGAGGCTAAATTCAGTACAGGTGAAATAGATGTGAGGACAGGAGCAGGAGAGTGCAAGCTGCAGGTACCGGGCAGCAAGCAGCCTGTGGGCTGGCTCATTAGCAGAAGCATAGCAGAAAGGAGCTCAAATGACCTTGAGCTTCAGCAGAAAGGACAGACACCTTCATGAGATGGCAAGCACAAGCTTTGACTAGAACTGAGGATTTTTATCTCCTCCCAAAAGGTTATGCAGCAGGAGCCCTGTACCCATACACGCTGGGTGCAACTTGAGCTGAGAAAAGTATCAGCTGAATTTATGACCTCCAGCTGTAACTACTTCAGAGACCACATCACCCACCTGCAGTGCAGGATGCCTGCTTGAGCAGGGGAGCTGCCACTGGTATCAAACAGCCCCACAGATGTGAAGTCAACCATTCTAGCAAGTCATTTTTTACTGGAACATAGTGTGGGTGTTGCAGAGAGCACTGGCCAGTCACTGAGCAACTGCGAGCAGCTCAGTATTAACGGCCTGGAAAACATCATGAGGGCCAAGGCACAGACGTCCATGCTACCACCTGCTTTGGGAATTTGTCAAGCACCTAAAGGCAAAACACTTTCCAAGGACATATGCACACAAGCCACCACTGGCTCAGAATTAATTCTCCTTGGACCTGGTCTGCTCTGCCACACAGTGCAAAAACCAAAGCCTGTACAGCTGGACATCCGTTGTTTGCCCAGGTCTAAGGAAAAAGGAGCCATGAAGCAGAAATGGGGGACTGGAAAAGAGTGGGCAGGAAATATGTGCATGGCTTTTAATCATAAAGTAAGTGCTCTACTGCACTGTTAACCAAGTTCTTCTGCCCCATCTAAGGGTACTCCAGTACATCCAAAGACCAGGGACCCCTCCTAGCAGACAGAGGGACAGAGACATCAGTTCTGCAGAAGGGAGAAATCTCACATCCTTACCAAATAATCTATCTGATGTAATAATTACTCCAGATTATTAAGTTAGGCTATCAGCTGGACATACAAACCAGCATAAGCCTTGTAAGAAGAAAGGGTTCCTCTCCAATGTGTGAAGATGTCGCCTCAGGAAACCTCGTGTTCCTGTTTCTCTGGACACCTCTGTGCAACACAGCACCAGCACAGCTCTTGCTACCCCAGAGAACAAAGCAGTTTCTCCGCCCTGAGAAACCCTTCACTTTATCTCCTACTAGAGCTGTGCCTGACAGCTGATGCCTCTGAAGCAGAAAGCCATAGACAAAACAGCAGAGATGAAACCCATCTCTCAGGCAATTCAGGACATAAAGCCAAGAGAGGCAGCAGTGCTAGGACCACCTGCCTGAGGGTGCTCTGAGGGGCAGCTGCAGATGTAAGTGCCACTAAAAGACCTGCTGCAGAGAAGCAAATTGTTAAGCATAGATCAGCTTTTCTCAAGAAAGGCAAAAGGAAGCGAAGTATTAGTAGCTCATTTTAAAGGCAGTCACGTTTTCAGTGATGTTGACTCTCCCCGTAATGAGTGGCAGGTAGATGGAGGGCACCTGGGAAAGGACAATAATGGGGCTGGGGGACAAGGACAGTGCTTCACACTGGAGCTGCAGAGAGAGGGTGACAAGATAAAGGCTAAAAGCTTTAAGTTAACCATTCCATAAGCTCCACAACTCATCCAAACTCTCAACACTAGAAAAAAACCCTCCTCTGTTTGGCTCGGCCGATATTTAGGTCACTGGAAGACAGCATTTGAGCAAAGTAACAGAGCTAATGGGAGAAAAGGGAAAAAAATATCAAAACAACCAATACACATATCCAAGAAGATGACTTGAGAGTCATAAAGATGCAAATGAACAAGGGGCTCAGCTGCAGCCACTTCCGAGGAAGAGACATCAGTGTCAGCACCAGACACAAACACCCCCAGCAAAAGATAGTCACTGTCATCCCACAAAACTAGCTGTACAAATGAAGCTGTTAAAGTTGTCAGAACCAAAGCCAACACCATTGCTAACTGCTTCAGTGTTGCTAGTAACTAAAATGGGAGCAACTTTCCTCCAAATTTTGACCACAGCTTCTTGTAGGCTCTAAGATTGAAATTCAGTCCAATACATCAATAGCCTAGGCTGTTTCCAGGCTTTCATTATTACTGGAGGGCTGCAGGAGCATGAAGTTTGCAAATTACCGATCCTCATGAGAATTTTTCAGAAACTGGTTCTTACACACTCACAGAAACATGTTTTTTAACTGGACTGCCTTAGTCAGGGTGTGGGGAGAGGGCATATTTCACTCTTCTGCCTGCGTATGCACATTTTGCTGTTTTCAGAGGCCTCCACAGAATTTCCCTTTGAGTTGTGGGTGCTCCCTCCCTGGAAGTGTTCAAGGCCAGGTTGGATGGGGCTTTGAGCCCCTTGGTCTAGTAGGAGGGGTCCCTGCCCATGGCAGGGGGGTCGGACTGGATGATCTTTAAGGTCCCTTCCAACCTAAACCATTCTGTGATTCTATGATTATAGATTGTTCAAGCTGAAAGTGGAGCTGAAAAGCTGCATTACTGCTGTTGTAATAAGGGTTATTTCTTTAATAAACGCCCCCATTCCCTGAGGATCTTTCAGTCTTTTCCCGTCCTCTCCCTCTGAGTTAATATTCTGTATTTATGGCTTTGTTTTAGATTTAAAACCCAATAACTTATTTACCTAAGAATTAACTGTCATTTGAACTTAAATAAGCAATTTATGATGAGAGTGAAGTTCAGCGAAGTGGAAAAAGCACTTGAGTTCTTCCAGCATAATCTCTGTAAACAAATAAGAACAGCATTTGCTACAGTTCAAAACTTTCAGAGGTTTCACGGGGACAAATGAAAATAATTTTAAAACAAAATCAAGTAAACATATCCCAGGTTTAAATGACCATTGAGTCAGGGGACAAAGCCAGCTCTGTTTTCCTTGAGCAGCTGATCCAAGTTGCCATAACCTGGGATCAAAACTGACTGCTGCATCTGCTGGGATCTGTTTGCTCACTGCTTACTAAAGCTGCCCTCATCTCTGGAAAATAGGCTCATAAGTTTTTGAAGGTGAATGAATTAACTGTAAAGTTCAGACTAGCATGTGAATTCTCCATAGACCTTTTTTTTGCTTTGTGTTAGCCTGCTGCTTTTCCCATCCCATTATGTTACTTATACTGCCATTTGATATAAAATTACTCCTAATAGGGATAAGTGAAATTGTAATGAGGGTGGAAAGACATGTAAAGACATACATTTAATTGGACTGTGGTACAGCATTCCAGTATTAGGAATGAAAAACTGATGAATCCAAAGGCATCTCCCCACACTGAGCATGGTTTGCTTTGTCATGGGATGGGACCAGTCACATCAGATGTCCATCAGTTCCTCTCAACAGAAGTTTTCTTTGCATTTTATTCTAACCTGACCCCAGGGCAGCAGGACTCACTACCCTCCTCTCTGCTTCCAAACTTTAACAAACCCTCCTGGCTGAGTCAAATATACCAAGAAAGTGAAACCTCTTCTTCATCTTTCCCCTGCTCGACTCTGCTACTGCACCCTGTGTGCTCACAGGTCAGCAGAGCGGCCTGGACATTGGGCAGCCAGAAGACCCTCTCCAAACAGCACTTCCCTGCAATGCAACATGCTGCAGTGTTGCACACGTCTCCTTTTATTTACGTTTTTTTTTTTCTTTTCAACTTCTTCACCAGCTTAACTCCATGTGCCACTTTCACTCTTCTTTATGTAGTTGGTACCGATGCTGGAACATCTGAAATAGTCAAATCCTTCTGAAAAGTCTGTCTGTCCTTATTTGAGAAATCATTAGGAGCAAACATTCACTTCAAGAGTCCCAGATGTGACAAAAATAGTTTCAAGAATTAAAAAGTGCTTATGTTAATACAGCCCCCTTTTAAAGAAGCTCTCTATTTTTTCCCAGTGTACGTCAGCAATCATCAACCACTCACTGTCTTCTACAAAGAAAAAGAGCACACCCAGCACTGTTTCAGACCTCGCAGACACACTTGCATTATTTTTTCATATCCCTTATTTTCTGCCTTTTTTTTTTATGGTCATGTTGCTGATTTATTGTTTGTTTGTTTGTTTTCAAGCAAGACAGAAACAAAATGAACTTTCCCATATGGAGAACACCAACCACAGAGCACTCACGTCTGTGCAGTACAAATGCTCGAGTATAAACTGCTTTTCCTCATCCGGCATGCAGAGTGCGTATCCCGGGCTGTGCGGGTAGAAGCTTAGAGCTTCAGTCAGATAAAAGATAATAAAATGAGCTTGGGCCTCATTAACTTTCCCTGTTGATGTGAATATTAACATAGATTAAAATCCAAGATCCAAAAAGGAAACGCAGTCCCAGCCGTCATCACAGGAAAACTGCAAGCAATAATAAATTTCTAGAATTAATTCAGTTCATCATACTCTAAAGCGACAGTAAGACACTCTACATAAAGGCGTTCTCCACATGGTTTTGAAACTTTTGTAGCCAAATGCAATTTCAAGAATTAAATCTCTGGTTATGCACTTTGCTTATGGCTTTGATGAATACTCTGCTGCTCTGACTGCTTATACAGAAAGAGTCTAGGAAGGCACTTTTCTTCCTTTCAGGACCTAGCTCAGCTCGGTATGCATAAAAACATTTATGAACATATCAGGATTGAGACAACCTTGCTCAAATTAATCTAATGAGGTATATACAAAATGATGAAAAGCTGTTTCTCATTAATTTCTCTCTCTTTTAGAGTAATGCTTTCCCTTTACTGATATTCAGTTCTTTTACTCTGTTCTAAATAGATGTTATATTACCTTCATTATGATTACATTACATACTACACTACACTAGTGATGCAAATAAGGAGGCTTCACCTCATTTTTCTCCTTTTATATTCCTACAAGGGGACAGTGTTTACAGTAGACTGTTTGTATTTACGTAAGAAAAACTAAGATGGAGTGAAGAAATGAGCTGGGTTTTTTTACTTACACTACAAACTTCACTTTTATTGTGGAAATTCAAAAATGTTTAACACCATAACAAAGGGAGAGAGATTTATGGAGAGGATTATCTCCTCCAAAAGTTCATTCCAGTCTTGAACTGACCCTTTGGAAAACATCACCTCCTTCTTGGGACAGGAAGTTCATTATGTGAAGCAACCATCAGCAATCCTCATCCCAAAGCTTTAGGCCATCTTTTAGCTTTGTTAATCCAAATCACCAGTTTATTGTTTCAAAAGTACTTTCCCCAGATTCCACCCTCTCACCTGACTCCTATCATGAGATTCCTCTACTGGAATGCATGAGGCTGTGCTATTCTGTCCAGACACAGCTGACACTGAGATGTTGAAGCTGGTTTTACCCTCAGGCTCCTCATGCTTAATGGACAGACACCGTTTGCTGGGGGAATTTTATTCATTATTGAAGTTTCTCCACTCTTTGGCATCCATCTGCATATTTCGCCATTTACATGCAATGTTATAAGCTGCACCGCATAAGCTGTGGTGGGTGTCCCTGCATCTGTGACAGGGAAATTTCCTATCGATAGCTTGCACGTCGCAGTAAGCTATTGTTATCTTATAAGAAGGGTAGAGTAGCCTATTATGCTTTTTCAGGGACACATTTACCGAATTGGCAAAGATGCATTTGGATCTTTATGGTACATCAAGCAATGTACTGGTTTGTGCACTGTAGTTTTCTTCACATTTCATACACAGATCACTGGCTTAGTGTACAATGCATGCCTTTTTGCTGATGACAGTCCTCTGTCACATATACCTTCCTTCTGACGGTGTTCCCAATGCAATAGCTGTGGGCAGAGCTGCACTTCCCCAAAGACAGACCTTTTTGCATAAAAACTTCCCACAATCTGCTAACTTGCTTTTGCACCTGTCAGGCAGTCACTTGGCTACCCATAAATTACATTATTCCTTCTTGCCCTACCTAGCACCCTCCTCGTTTTCTCTTTAGTCCTGTTCATGAGAGTTTCTGGCTTCATACCCTAAGAAGTCTCCTCTGCATTTCTACAACGATTCATTTTCATCTCTTTGAGTTTCTTTGGTGGCTAAAACTGCTTCTCACAAGTGCCAAGTGCACTTGGCCGCCTAATAGTTTGCTAGACAACTGACTGAGCCTTTCTTTTGCAGGTGACATGGTATGAATCCCGAGAACAAAACCTCTTCCAAAATCTAAACCAGTCGATCAGTGTTGCTATTGCTAGTGGCAGGCTATGTTATCTGCATTTATTGAGTGGTGACACTGCCATCAGGACTTTCCTGGTTGTGTTGTGGGCATCTCTGAGCTCAGTTTAGCTGTGGCTGTAGAGTGACTAAAGGGTTGGGAACAAGTGCTTAAGTTGTTCTTTTCTTGAGCCTGAAGCTGGCTCTGCAATGGTAAGGTTTAACTGTATATGGTAAAGGTCAAAGAAAACACACTAATAGTTGTGTGATAGCTAGCTCACCCTGGAAGAGTGGCCAAACAGACTGTTTAGGAACATAGAGAGAGCCCCCCGCACTAAGCTAACCCAGGACTAGAGGAAGGGAGCCTGTTCCCACCACTGAACTCCTCCTGCTGAAACCAGCAGTTCACTGTGAACCCTTTCTTCTCAAGGAAATCTGGAGCACAGACTTCACCAGCTCATGTGAGATGCAGGGTGTTTTCTGTACAAACAAGTCTGTATCCTTAGAGTTACATAAACTGAATGATTCAATACACCCTGAAATCGTCATAAAAAAGTCTGACAACAAGAAGTACTTTCCTGCTTTTGGCTCAGCACTCACCATTATTTCTAGTATTTATGCCACTGTAAATTCATCTTGGGTTTACTCTACTGGAACAAGATCATCTTGTGTATAAGGGAGAGCAGACTGTTGCCTCATTATGATAATTTTTTAATCAACACTCTAAACACAGGCAAGTATCCAGAAACCAAAATAATCATAAAAAAAAAAGGGAGAAGGAGGGAATACACCAAGAAGGAAGAAGAATGCTTTTCCCCTTCTTTCTCCTTGGGAGAAAACATTTTTACACTTGATTTTTAGGTCAGCCTAAACCACATCTCAAAACAGTAAAAACAAAACTAAAAAAAAAAATAAGGTAACTGTGAGCTTTCCACCACTTGCTTACCCCTCCTCCCTGAGTTGTTATGCTGGTCAGACCAGTCACTGGGCAGAAAACATTACTTGCAGAGGGAGAAGACGACTCAATATTGAACCATGGTTATTTCATATGGTTTCCCAGATGGAAAACCATAAAGCAGGGTGAGGGTTTACTGCAAAACAAAACAGAGTCTGGAGAAAGGGGGGAACATACGTATGGATACATGCACTAAAAGCAGTTTTAGAAAATGAGTTAGTCTTCCAGAAAATGATAAGGAAATCTAGAGTAAGTTTTCACATTTTTGCCAACCAAAGCTTTACATCAGAAGCTGTTGTCTGAATGTATTGACAAGTTGCGTACTTACAAGCTCATTGATTTTATACTGCAGAATTAAAGCTCCTTGCTGACAAATTTGGAACATTGGAGTCCTATATGCAGAGTTAATATAACCCATATTCATGAGCTGATAAGAAATATTACATAAATATTATTTAAATTTATCATGTAAGGAATTTTTGACAGGATGTTCTGGGCTCATACATTTTTTATAAATTGTTGCTATTTTGGTAAAGCAGAAATCTGGAGTGAACAGCGCCAGCAAGTAGTTACGATTTACTGTATTGTTACTACATGGCATGCCAAGATTTATAGCCAACTTCGTCAATAGCTTTCATTGTCCTGCCTTAACACATTTTCCTTACTCTGTTGTTGTTTTTTTAATCATTAACTTCAATTTGACATCCTTAGGCCGATTCATTTTTAATTTAGGAGTGTGAAACAAAAATAGCTTCATGAGTCAAGAATTAAACAAAGGAGAAATGAGCATATGGCAAAACCCAAGCCCTTTTAGCTGCTCTTTGAATGTACTACAATTTATAACAGTGAGGTTATGTGGTAAAGCTTACAGTACAAAGCTTAATAAATAATGAATACAGTGCTTCCATGTAATTTTGCTGGCAATAACCCCAAGCAATTTTAATTAGCTTCACTTCCCCCTAACTGCAAGGACGGCTGTGGATGTGCAGTCTTCCTACAAAAGTAGAGTTCTGCAAGTTCTCTTATCTAGATTTTTTTTTTTCTGTCAAAACTCAGCTTTGCAACCGATTTACCAGAAGTAAGCCTGGATTTGTGTCATATCTGTTAGATTATGCAATTAAGAATCAGCCCCACAATGATGGGCAGGGAAACCCCAATAACCCAGTGAGGAAAACAGAGCTCCCTGACATTGCTATTGCCCAGGCATCACCGAGGAGCAGACAGCTCAGTAAAGGTCCGTCTCCGCCATGTTTGCTAAACCCCAAAATCCTAATCAGACAGAGAGGAACACCGCACCTAGCTACTCCCAGGGCCATCACAGGAGGATGCTTAGCCCACCATGTGGGTGGAAAGCCATCATTGAGATAAGTTTTGGTAGGAGATGCTCTCCAGATCACCTTGGAGACTGAGGGGGTTACTGCCTTAATGGGTGTGGGGTTCATTGTGGGATGCAAAGGAAGAGCACTTGGGGATTTTGCAAGACTTACACGGGATGTTTTGAGGAAGGATCAGAGGCAGGGATGGCGAGGGATTAAGGTGGTTTGGGAGGAATAAGCATGGAAAAGAAGACACGAAAGTGGATATAAGTGACTGTTTATAAACAGGTTATTGGTCAGTACACTGTGCTGGCTATGCCTGGTGCCTGATCACTGCAACCTATCCTATTAAACTCTATTTCTATTTTCCTGGGAGAGGGGCTCTCTACTCTGTGTTTATGGAGGCCCAAGTGCCAGCAACTGGGGGACCATGAGTCACAGAACCCCTGTGTCGATGATATCAGCAACTGGAGAAGCTGGCATGCATGATTGCAGGGGGGTGTATATTGCTGTGTAAACACTGGAAAACATGGATTCAGTCTAGCTGCTAAGCATGGGAAGAGGCCTGGGAGCCAGGTATTGCAGCAGCCAGAAGTCTGGCCTTGATAGTGGAGAGACCAGAGGGTCTGAGAGCTGTCTTCTGGAGGGACCAGGAAGCCAAAACCAACTATGGGAGAGACCATAGGGCCTGGGGCCCCACTGAGAGACCCCTTTGCATGTGTGTGTCTGAGACAGCTGGAGACCAGAGGACCCAAGGGAAAGTTACTGGGTAGGCTGAGGGTCTAAGGCCAGTGGCTGGAGAGACTAATAGTATGTGCCTGAGCACTGCAACCGGAGTGGGGCTGTGGGTCTCAGGGGCTTCTATATCTAGGTGCCAGGAGCTAGGGAGACCTGAATGTGCAGGTCTGGACAGACTGTCCAAGCACAGCTGTTGGAGGCATCCATGTTGTGTCTCTGTAGACACTTTCATCCCAAACAGCCAGAAAGGGAAACAGGATGAGGCCACTGATGCTGTGTTTTTGTGAGCACTGTGCTTTCTGTCCATGCTGATCTGTGCAGCCAGCCATGTGTAAAGATGTCCTGTGTGCCTGCGGGGCACACCTTCTTGGCCTCGCTGCTGGCTGGAGCGGGGGACACTTCTGCCTGGCTACCAGATCTGCCAGCTTCTAACAATTTCCTTCCCAGCTTGCAGCTGAAGAGCGCAAACAGCCTCCCACATCATTTCAAGGAAGGGTTAACAGGACATCTTGCTGCCACCACAAGGTCAGAGTCTCCAGGCAGAAGCAACTGCTAGTCCAGCAGGTAGGGCACTCTGCCACTTGTCTGCCCTGGTAGGAGCAGCGAGGCTTATGTCTGTTGTTACTATCTGCTTTCTGAAGCCTGGTGTTCACCTAGATCATTGGCCTCAGCTGCAGCCCCCAAAGGCATGACTTAAGCAATCAGCCATGGTTCGGTACTTTTTGTCCTTAACCACTTAGCTGCTGCCAGACGGAAAATTCACATAATTTATGTTCTTCTGCCCTTTTTCCTCCTCTGCCCCACTAGCTGGCTTCCAGCTTTATTTGTTTTTCCTCTACTGCTGAAGCCTGTGGCAAATCACTTCAATGAAGTCCAGAGATTGTTATAACACCCAGAGAGCAATGTGCCACCAGGAGCCACTCACCTCTTTGCTACCTCTGCCTGCCATGCCAATGGCTGGATACATCCTAGCTCAGTTGTGCCGCACAGATCCCCTTCCTGTTTCAGGAAAATTTGGGGAGACAGCAGTAAACAGAGGTAACTTGCCTCAGGACCAGAGACCAGGAGATCAGATGATGACTACAGCTAAATCTGCCCAAAGAGTTTTAAACCTGTCCTTCCTTGAAGCTCAGGACCTTTACAGCCTCATCTGGTAAAAGTTTCTCTAGTGAGTGTGGATAACTCAGCAAACAAACATGTCCCAAAATGCAAGATGGAGGGTCTGTTCCCTGCCTGTCCCAATTCCCACTTACTTTAAAGGAGAAAAAAACAAATAGGAATTGTTTTTTTTTATTTTTTAATAAAATCTAATATGATGTCTGTATTATTACCAAATACATGTTATAAGGAACACAAATATGACCCCAGAGTTCTCATCATCTTCTGTGTCTGGTAGCACTTCTTCTGTGGTTTTTTTAACAGTCACTAAGGGAATGAGAAAATTGGACCTATTCTGCTTCAGTATATCAATTTGCTACATAAAGTTGATATTCTTAGACAGCAGATGCTTGGAGTCTTGCCGAATGGGAGAAGAAAACTGACATAGGTTTTCTGTTGTTATCAGAAGAGTACTGTATATTTATAGGTCTATAACATATCCTCACCTCTGTAACAGTCTGTCAGACAGCTGGAAGGTTTCTAAATTACATGAAAATATCAGTTTTACGTTCTGTCACTACAGATACTTTAAAGCGGCCAAATCCAGAGAACAGAACAGAAGTCTACAGCAAAAGGATGAGCCAGATGGGAGGGCTCTACATGATGGCAGGCCTCACCAAGCAGGCTGACTGCACAGCGAAAGATGAATGAATTACCAAAGTAGTTATTCCTTAGACATCCATTCGTGTTTACTGGGATATATGTGAGCCCCGATGTCTTCGCCTGTTGTATTTTAAAAGAACTCTTACCTCAATGGATATAACAGCGTATATGTTTAATTCCTTCAACAGCTGCTGGTGAAGAGCGCAATGATTTCAGCTGGTGTGTTGGGGATGGTGAGAAATAACCAGAGAAACTAATGAAAGAGAAACACCAAGTGGGAGAGGGAGTTTGAGGTCAAGTTGTGCCTCATATCCTCTGTTTTTCAAAACATTCCCCTCCCCCAAAACTTATCCACCATCAAATCAAGCAGTGTTAGCTAGCAGGAGATGCTCAGGTGATGACCTCACTGGCAACGTTTTCTCCACATATTTGCAGTGCTGCTGGAGCAGGCATGCGCAAGGTTGCTTCGACAGCGCTGGGCATCCTCAAAGTGAGAGGCTGCGTAAGCAGGAGAACAGGCAACCAGGCCACTGTTTTATTTCATTGTGTCTATGCTGTTATTTGACTGGCTTGAGCCTTTAAAAAGGTAGGTTTCTGGAGGGAGCAAGCTAAGTTTTGCAGACTTTTGGGGCTCTTCTTTATTTTGGCTGCTTTTGAAATCCATAGCAAAAAGTGGACTATTCTCCAGTAAAACCAGAGACAGAGTTAGCAACAAAGAGCAGAGCACACATCCAGAGAAAGTGACTTACTCGGTACAAGACAAAATCTGATAGCTATGAGAAAATGAGTTGAAGGGGTCAACTGTCCAAAAAAGTATTTAAGATATTTCCATTTTCAATACCACTTGGCACTTAGTCTGTAATCAGACGTGCAAAACAGAGGTATCTAAAAATCACAAATCATGTCTGAAAACTTAAGGCAGGAGGTCTCCCTTTCTAGAAAGGGAGGATGCACTGTCTCTAGATAGCCTTCTAATTTAGGAAAAAAAGTTATTTTTATACAAAGATGTTGGCAGCCCTACCTAGCTCTTATCAACTCTTGTTTAGGCTTTCTAACAAGACAACACATGGTGTCTTTAACTAGGGAGTTAAAGAAAGTTTCTAGCTAAATGGCTTACCGACAAAGTTGTCTGCTTTTAAACTACAGATAAAATAGGTATTTCAAGTCATCCAAACCTCTGGGCTCAAAGGTAAAATATATTAAAAGAAGAAAATAACACACATATGCTAATGTCATCATCATCATCATTCATTTATGATTCCCCACTAAGTCTCACCCATCAGCCTCTTCTGATCCATCCCACTTTTCTTACCCAGGAAATTTTGCAGCAAAACCTTCAGATGCACAAGTACAGTCCCTGGAGGACAAGCATAAAAGCTATTTCCAAGCTGAAGGTCTCTTCTGATGAAAGTACCGTGTGTCTTGGCTTCCTTCAGTTAAGCTGCAAGATGTCAGCTTTAATGCTTCAGGCAATTGCAGTTGTCACCAAATGACTCAAGAGAAAGTTGGCCTTTAAGATCTCTGAGAACTTTAACTGCTTTCTGGAGTACTTCTATTTGTGACAACAAGAAGTGACTTCAAGATTAATGTGTAATGCAGAACTTAGGGTTAATCACAATTTAACTGATGGGCTCGTTCACACAAGGAAAAACAGTGCATTTGGAAAAACAAGGTAACTAATGACTTTTAGAAAGACTAAAACTGTTGTATTGGGTACTGATTGGCAGAAATAGGGCTGGGTCAGTTCTGAGAGGTCTTCACTAAAAGCTTCCACCTAGAAATCTGGAAGTTGAATTGTACTTTCTGGGAGCTCAAGAACAAGCTGAATGCAGAAGTGGTGTTATATAAATGAGCTTCAAACAATCAGAAAGGGAGAACAGGGGGGACAAACCTACAGTATGGAAAACCTGAATCAATCTTAAAAAACAGAGCATCTACGTCTTAGAGGACAGCAGTAAGAGCCTTGACCATGTCCTCTTTCAGCCCTGTTCCTGGTTGTATCACACACTCACTTGGATGCCTAAGCATGAAGAAAGCCTCATAGGGAACATATCAATCTGTTGCCCAAAGGAAATATTGCCCTTCCCAGCTAGGTAACAAAGGCTTATCAGACTTGGTGCTCCAGGCTGCTAGTCTTCATGATCTGACACATCTGTCCATCACTGGCTGGGATTACTTTGGGCACACTGCTGCTATGATTATGAAGCACATGTGCCACGAATCTTGCACTTCAGTTACTTCTGCTGCTCTGTCTTGCTGGGCCAGCACTGACAGTGGTCCCAGCTTATTCCTTAGATGAGTTGTAGTATGCTCTTTGTGAAAGCCACAGAGACTCTGAGTGCAAACTCTCTCTTCCTTCTATAAAAAAGATCCCTTTTAGAGGCTTCTTTTCCTGCAGCTCCTTCTCCCAGGCAAGCAGGTTGCTGCCACTGTCCCTAGCCCACCTCCAGGCACACTGGGTATACAACCTAGCCTAAGAAGTGATTTGGACAGAGGACACAGATTTCTGCAGTCCCTGGCCTAAACAGCCCCAAGCCTCCTAGGCAAAGACCCCAGGACAGAAGGGAGAGGCGGTATCCAGAAAGGGTTAGGTCTCTGCAAAGAGTCAAAAGGACCGGATCACTGCTCACGTGTTCAATGTTCCCCCCAGGCCCATGTAGTCCTCCCAGCTGTGGGAGGACAACCTACCCTGTTCAGTGTCCCTTCCTCACCTTCCATCGGGATTTTGAGACCTCCATCTCAGAAATAACGACTTCAGATGGCCTCAGGATGCCAGCCTACCACCTGCCTTCCCTAGGACCTGATCTCTTGGTGGGACAGAGCTATCACCCCTCTCTGTTTCTGTGGGTGGAGGTGCAGCAGCAAGGTTGGGGGAGGTAACTCCATCTCCATTGCAGCCACCACCAACTTCCCATTGTCCTTCATTGTCATCATCATGGTCATTGCCACCACCTGGCCCTTCCTCCCCCATCATTAAACCACAGACATGGTAAAGCAAAGGACTCCAAGGCCCTTACTACAGTGAAGCTTGCTCATGCCTGCAGAGAGCGAACTTGCTGTCCCTGGTTTCTCTGTCCTGCTCTCTAAAAAAAAAAAAAAGACTTTGACAGATGGAGAAAAAGCAGAGTCCTACTCTCACCATTGCTGTCCTCTCCCCATTGCTCCTCCACACGCAGACAGCAGTCCCATCCTCCTCTTCACAGAACAGCTGAGGTGAGAAGGGACCTCTGGAGGTCATCTAGTCCAACCTGCCTGCTCAAGAAGGGCCACCTACAGCCAGGACCATGTCTAGATGGGTTTTGAATATCTCCAAGGAGAGAGTCCTCCTGTGTCTGACCACTTTCACCATAAAGAAGATTTTTCTGATGTATAAATGGAATTTTCCACATTTGAGTTTGTGCCCTCATCCTTCCACTGGGAACCACCATCACAGAATCATAGAATCACAGAACGTTAGGGATTGGAAGGGACCTCAAAAGATCATCTAGTCCAATCCCCCTGCTGGAGCAGGAACACCTAGATGAGGTTGCACAGGAAGGCGTCCAGGCGGGTTTTGAATGTCTCCAGAGAAGGAGACTCCACAACCTCTCTGGGCAGCCTGGTCCAGTGCTCTGTCACCCTCACTGAGAAGAAGTTTCTTCTCAAATTTAAGTGGAACCTCCTGTGTTCCAGCTTGTGTCCATTACCCCTTGTCCTATCATTGTTTGTCACCGAGAAGAGCCTGGCTCCATCCTCGTGACACTCACCCTTTAAATATTTATAAACATGAATGAGGTCACCCCTCAGTCTCCTCTTCTGCAAACTAAAGAGACCCAGCTCCCTCAGCCGCTCCTCATAAGGGAGATGCTCCACTCCCTTAATCATCTTTGTAGCCCTACGCTGGACTCTCTCCAGCAGTTCCCTGTCCTTCTTGAACTGAGGGGCCCAGAACTGGACACAATATTCCAGATGCGGTCTCACCAGGGCAGAGTAGAGGGGGAGGAGAACCTCTCTCGACCATCCTCCCTCTGGAGATCACACTGAGTCAAGGCCTCTGCTGTGCCAAGGGTACTTGCTTGAGTCACTGCAGGGAACTGTGTCCTGCAGAGTGACACCTGCACACAGCCTCCAGCAGACACTCTTGACTGCCTCTGTCAGCGCCACTCCTACAGCCCTCCTGCATTTTCAGCTTCTCTTAATTAGAAAGAAAAAAGCCAGTACACAGCTGCCTCCCCACATCTGTTTTTGCCTTCCCCTTTTGCCTGGATTATTCCTGCTCAGTGCTGGTCCCTGCTCTGCTACACCTTCCTCCCCACACCCTACCACTGGCACCCCTGCACAGTCTCTTCTCATTTACCAGCTGCACCCTCACACCAGCCCCACTACCTCTTACCAACTGTTCAGGGCAACTGGAGGTGAAGTTACCCTTATTGCAGGCAATAATAAGTTTCCTTAAAAGTCTTTAGGAAATCCAAGAGGATTATACTGATCAGCCTGCCCCTACCCATTTTTTTGGGTCCTTCAGGGACCTCCATTACATTTGAGAGACAGAACTTCGGCACAAAGTCACACTAACATTTCTGTCGTTTTTACTGCCTGTCCACTAATTCTCTTACTTGTACAGTTACTATTAATTTTCCCAGCACAGGTGTTATGTTTACCAGCCTACAGTTTCCCCTCTATTCCCTGGGAGCCTTTTTATAACACTGGCATCATGCTTATAACCTTCAGGCCTTATAGCAGCAAACTAGTTTTAGACAGGAGGTTGCACACCACTGCATACAAATTGGCTCTTGCATTCTTACATTCTCCTTTAGGAGACTCAGGTGAATATCTTCCAGTCCTGGTGATCTGGTAATACCCATTTTGTCCATCCCTTCCATAATCTCTTCTGCAGTCACTTAAGACTGGGCAACTCAATGCGTGACTTCTCTGTGATGCGCTAATCAAAGATGAACTCTGCTGTCAGGATCCTTTCCCTTGACACGTCCACCCTTTTCCAGATGGTGGGAATGGGGAGCAAACACTCAGCTCTCTCACACACCCCCTCCCTGCCCACTGAAAATGTATTTTTTTTATTCCCACGCTCAGAAGGAAGAAATAGAAGTGCTGCGATTTCAGTATACTCATTTTGTTGTGAATTTATGCAACCTGCTGGCTTTCTGCTTCCCTCACCCCAAAGACGCCAAGAGCCAAGCGAGATGCTTTCAGCCACTGCTGGCAGCTGACCCCAGCCACTGAGGCATGCTGGCATCTGGCCATGGGCTGGTGGTACAGTGCAGTCAAGTCCTCTGCGGTGCAGGTCTACCAAAAACATAGCTGTTGCGTAAAATACTTGCGATTTCATCAGTAGTGCAGAAGGTGCCTTTGTTCAGCTCTGATTCCTGCCGCAGAGGATCTCACAAATGAGATGCAAATCCATTCTTATTCCACCAGCAAAGGAGAGTGGATGCTTCCTGGTGTCTGTTTCAGAGGATCGGCCCTCACATGCTTTTACACACTTGCATTTTAGGGTGGTTTTGGGTTTTTTCCTGCCTCCTTCACATCACTGTAACTTCAGTCTCTCTCTTCCTTGGAGGGCTGCTACAGTTTTGAAAAGGCCTAGCTCCACTCCTTTGACTCTGATAGGGGGAAAAGCCTCCCTTCCTGAGCCTCACGCTTACAGGAAAGCCCATGCAGGCTTTTTAAATACGTATCATCCTGCTGCCTGTTATCAAGGACGACTGCTGTGGATTTCCATTGCTTCATTATGCAAAAAATATATAATCAAATGTTCTGCCAACCAAACTGGCTGTGAAAATGAAATGCTACAAGTGACCCAAATAAAATTTAACCGCTGTGTTTCTCGTTCACTTGTAGCAAAGGTGTAGCCATCGCCAGCTCTGATCCCTGACTACAGATCATGGAAGCAAGATTCCCAGTGCACTTCAGCTGTTTGTATGTTTTTAAAGAAAAAAACAAAACAATTAATTTGGTGTAGAGTGATTCAGAGAAAGGATTCTAATCTGCATTTCCACAGTCTTTCAGGAAAACCTTTGTTTCAGCCTACATAGACATAGCTTTGCGGCCTGGATGATAATCCTGATGCGATTTCACACTGGTTAGCAATAATTTTTACTGTGGCATAGGTGATTGGAGGAGAAGGGCGCTCATAGGTGATTCTGTAGCTAAGTGGTCTATAAAAGCATCTTGCTTCTTTACTCCTTCATTTTTAGTTCTAATCAGAATTGTTAGATATAATGCAGCAAAACAGATTAAAGAAGTAAGAATATTTAAAAATTCATTTACATAGGGTAAGCAGCAAAGTGATGATGATGCCTCAGAGGAGCCCACTGATTGATTTTGTTGTCAGGGACCAAGACAATTTCATTGCCAAGGAGCAGTGCTGAGGAGGGGAGAGTTGCTAATAGCACAGCAGCTCCACATAACATCCATGCTTTTGCTTATCTGATATGGACAGCGATGCATAGAGATACTACCAGTGTCCCCAGGATCAGCTGATGGTTAAACTCAGTACATCCACAATAATCATCAACACCCACCTCAGGTAAAGGATTTAAATTATATAGAATAAAAATTTGTTGCGAAAGCCATATTTTGAAAAGTAAGGACTGTGGTCGCCAGTCCTAGACCTGATCCCTCACCACAGAGCTTCTGCCTTTCTCACCTGAATGGGGAGCCCACGCTCAGCTTTGCGCCAATCTGCTGTGGTCAGATTCAGGTGTCTTAAAGCCTCACCTGGAGCTGATTTCTATAAGCTCCAGTCCCAGCACAAGGGGAGGATTTTAGAGAAGATCAGAGCCCAGTTTCCACCAGCCACTAGCCTCTGCCTCCATCACACCTCACCTCACCTCACCTCACCTCACCTCACCTCACCTCACCTCCGTGTGCTCAGCAGTGCCCGTGTCAGGCTGCTCCTGCATCTGCCCTCTCATCACCAGCTGTCACTGCAGTGAGCAGCTTGCTTTCCTTTTCCTCACCCTTTCTCCTCAGCCAGGATCCAGGACAGCTTCTCCTCGCCCTGGATATGAGGGAAGAAGCAAAGATGACCTCTCCCAAGCAGCTTGGAAATGCGGCCAATGCTTTTCACCCTGCACACCCAGGACTTCAGCTTCCAACATCAGCCACCACAAACTTACAAACACACATCCAATACAGCTGCCTAAGTCAAATAAAATCCATCTACTTGTTCCATCCTCCAGATGGACACATTTCTGTCTTTTTCTACAAAAGCATTAATTGAGGACAGAAGCTGAATATTGAGGTTATGAAGCAGTTAGCTAGTGCTTTCAAAAACATTCATTCATCTGCTCTGTTTGAAGGACAACTTAAACACTTACACAGCAGCAGCAGTCAGGATACATCAACTTTTAGGCCAAAAATAGGACACTCTCCTAGCAGTAAAAATTCTTTGCCACTTAATTTTGCAGTTATATTGATTTTTTTAAACAGTTCGCACCATTGTTTGTATAAAAGATGTTTTAGAAAAGTTCACTATATTGGTTTTCAAATTATTTGTTAATGCACTCCCATACCAATTTCTGTTATCTTTTGCTGTCTGTCCTCCTATATTAAGAAGGGACTTTAAATGACTATCCTAATTCCAAAACAAATAAGATAGGAGTGTCATGACCTATATCTTCTGTCCCTTCCTGCCATTCTCAAAAATCACTGAATGGTCCATATTCATTACTTTCCAAATTCCATTCTTTTCAAAATCTCATTTCACAGTTTCCATTGGGTTTCTTAGATGCATGAGTGACTTTCCAGTCAATGCTTAGGCACAGAAAACTATTTAGCAAAAACACCTTACACATGTTCTGCACTCCTAATAAACACATTGATTTTTTCCTGCCCTCTGGCAGCTTTACCCAGTGGTTAAACAAGATTCTTCCTCTTTGGAAGCTTGCAGCAGCCTCCAGAGCCTACCCAGGAAAGCAACACCTCCACAGCCACCCTGCAGCCAGGTAACCCAACTCTGCATAGAAATGCAGGATAATTAAAGCTTCATTTCAGCAGCAGGTGCAAGTCATTAACCCACAGACGCTTCCCATCTCCCGAGGTGCAGAGGCAGCTCCACTTCACGGGAGAGAGAGGTCCTGCGGGGACAGCGTTGTGCAAAGCTGAGCCTGGGGGAGATGTTTAAGCCCTGCGTTAGGTTTTGTTGCAGCTACATCAGTTCTTTTTGTTCTGCAGTCTGCCTCTCCTCATAGCCAGGGATCCTCAGACCTGCTGATTTCAGCTCGATACCCAAATAATTTCAGGTTCTCTTCGCCGAGGTGGGTGGCAGGAGGGTTGGCCAAACACAGACAAGTGGTGGCTGGCATCCTCGCAGCCAGATCCCTGCGCACCTGAGCCACAGGTTCCCTCATGCACGTTCTGCATTGCAGCTTTATCCCTTTCCTGATCAGCCTGGTGCTGCAGTTAAATGTCTGATGTCCTCCATGCCATCCATTGGGCACGTACTCCTGGCCCTTTTTGGGGTTATCCCACACATCGGGGACCCTCGTCAGCAAATTATGGCATGTATGGAGCCAGCTTTCCTGCCAGACTGGGCCAGGTGAACCACGGCCCCTTTTTTTTGATGCATCTGCTGCCATCAGCATTATTCTGCCCATGGCATGAACATCTACACTTTCGTGATCAGTCTTAGATTTTAGTTACTAAAAAAAGCAAGCCAGGTTGGAAAATACGCTTTTTCACATGTCTGAGAACTGAATGGACACTTGCTGCTTAACCAGCAAGAAAGCAATTTTATTCTTTCAGGTGCTTTTTCCTCAGTCTAATTGCTAAGGTCTGTTTTATACTTTAATTAATGTCACTTGGTTTGTTCAGGCAGTTCTAACTTACGTGTTCATTCCTCTGCAGGTAGGAGGTGCCCTTTGTGAATATAAGCAAGTCTGTTTGTAAAACCAACAGTAAGGATGTCATAATTTTTTAAAATAAAGCATCTTGTAATCACTTAGAAAATAAATATATAAAGTGTTTTGAAACTGCAATCAGCAGAGTTTTGATAGAGGAACAGGAACATTGTCTGAGGGAAACTGAGGCACTGAAGTTTACTGACAGGCTGAAAATTCCTGGTAGAAAAGAAGATGAATAAAGCAAAATTGTGATCTGTATTCAATTCAGCCTGCCAGAGGCCTGCATGTGTTATCCTCTACATCTCCTTCTCTCTTTAATTATCTCGCCAGCTTTAGTGGCTCTCAATCTCAGGGTCACCAAGGCCTCTTGTTAGTAACCTGATTGCCAAGAACAACAAAAGACTCAAATTGCCTATTTTGGTGATTGTTTCATCTTAATTCAGTTCACAGCCAGTCAATAGTGGGAAGGGCTTCTTAATATCTGTCTGATGACCTGGAAATGCACTCCAATGAGTGAAAAGAGCTGCCCCGCAGGAGGAGGTACAAGTCCAGAGCTGCTGGTCACTAGAGGATCCCAAACACCAGCAGGAGCCATGTCCTCCTAAGTGTCTCCCCCAGATGTACACTTACTCCTTAGCCCCTTCTCCATTGCCCCTAGGTGATACTTCAGCTTCCTCTGGTGAAGCTGTCTGAAAAATATTTGCTGTGCAAAGATCAAAGAGAAGCAACAATTAAAAGTGGGCTAAGACATTGTTGAAGTTTAAAGGAGAAATGCTGGAAGACATTCAGAGAGAGAAATGTAGAGATGATGGGCATGTCGTTTTGCAACACTGCAGCTCGTTCCGATGTGTGATTTCACATGGCCATACTGGCGGAAAATTTTCAGAAGACCTTTTCAAAACCAAGTAGGTTTCCAAAATACTCCAGACTTCCTTAGGCACAGCTCAATCAGCCTCGAGCAGGGAGATGAGAAGATTTTAAAAAATAATGGAACACAGGGCAGTACCTCTCCCTTTGTTCTCTAGCTTTTCACTACCCCTTTGTCAGGTCATGGAGACACTAAGACCGGTGCTATTGCAAGCAACCTGTTTTCTGTAGGCCCTCCTGACCTGGTTGGGATGACAGCCTTGTGCAACGAAGCTACAGGAGCCAGTGAAGGAAACACCTTCAGTGCTGAATTGGCTGCTCAGTGCCGGAGGCAGAGCTGGCAGTGATTTAATATGTGAGGAAGAAGTGCATGGGAGAAAGGTTTTGCTAGTTGGCCAGTACCTCATGCTCCTGTTGAAATATTCAGGGGAGGATAAGGGTAAATTCCTTCAACCACCTCTTCTCTTTTGCCTCCTGAAACTTGATCTCAGTGGTTTTCATGTGTGAGAACCACTAGCTACCTAGTAATGCCCTTAAGATATTTAAGGTCTCACCCTTCACACAAGGACACTGACCAATTCATGCTGTAGAGAAGAAGGAGGTGATGGGATTGCTGCAGAGGAGTGGTAATAGTCTCATTCACAAGAATGATGGTCAGAGAGGTGTGTCTTTTAATGAAAAAAGGTAATACCGACAAATATCTGTAACACGACTCCAGAGATATTCTCAGAATGGCTTTTAAATAATTGAAAAGGGAGTTTAGATAGTGCTGAATGGTGATGCTCTGGGTTTCAGACTGTTTTCTGAAGTTTACTACAGACTCCAAAGATGGAGTGCATTCTAGCTTGAAAACAGAGCTGAGCGAGCATCCAGCTGCACTGGGATCAAAGTTTGTTAATATTTTAATGTTTTTAACATGGTGCAGAGTGCATGAAAAGTCTAAGCCTTGGAGACCATCTTGCTTAATTTATGTTGTGAGTCACTAACAAAAACCAAGGCTGTAGTTCTGACTTCCCGATGGCAGATTGAATTCTGGCTATTCTCAGTAGTCCAATATTGATCAGTAAAATAACCTCGTCTTTCCCTTCCACATTTTTAACAAAGAAAATACAAAATTTATCTGGTTCAGGACAATAATAGGCAATCAGGAAAAGACATTGGAGCTGACTGTCATTAGCTACACTGCTTTTCAGGCTAATGTAGAGATAAATCACATCCGCATTTGGCAAACAAAATAGTCATGCTGGTGCTGGAGTAATTGCATACATTGTCAGAAATGCAAGTAAAGGCCCTTCAAACATTCAGTCTACTTAAAATCAACCCTGGTCTATTTAGAATAAATGTCCACGGAGCAAACACAATCTAGTGAAAAGCAGCACGGCGAGACATTGAACAGGCAACAGTAATCACAAAAAGCTGATATTAGCAATGTGCTTGTGAAGGTCTCCACCATCGGACAGCAGGACATGCATGTGGATTAGGGAGTGGAGAAACCACTCAGGGCTCTCCCTTCTCCTGAACAATCCCACATAAAAACAGGCAAAACACTGCTCCTCCAGCTCCATGGGCAGAGGTGTCAGGATACGAATGTTTCCAGTGAGAGGGTGATGTAGCAGAGTTCTCTTCCCTATGTACAAAAAAAAATCTTGTCGGCCTTAGCCAGCAAGCCTTAGCTCTGTGGTGAGCAGAATAAAAAAGAATCCATAGCTCCAGATAGTCTTGCATACTTAAAACCATATTGTTATCACACACATTTTGGCTCCCCTGCTGTCCCTGCTGCCTCTTTTAATTCCATTTTGCTCAGAGCAAAACGCCAAGGTGAAACCCAGGACAAGTCATTTGTGGCCACTCAAACAGTGAGACAGCCGATGAGAAGGGCTGTGCCTGTCCTCCTGATGACAAACTTGCTGGAAGTCAGAGATGTCTTGGGAGGCATCACCCCTCCAAGGAAGTCTGTATGGGCTGCACTGCATTGCAATTGCTACTGCTTTCCCACTCCCAGTACACAACACTGGGCATTGGGAGAAGGTCTTCTGCACAGCGTACGTTTGGTTGCAGTTCCAGTTTCTGGTCTCCCAAAGCCGTGAGCTGTCTTGTCCTGCCATGGCTGCTGTCCAGCAATCTTTATAGTGGGTAGGATGGAAGTGGGAGTGCTGGGTTTCCATGGTTAGGGTGGGATCTCGTCACTTTTTGAAGTGACTCGAATGCAAACAAAGACTCTGAGTTTGGCTTGGTCACCAGCCTCAGAATGATCTCTTTTGTACAGTTGCTGCTGGCTAAGCTATAAACTGAATTCAGATATTTTAGGTGAGCTTTAAGGCTCAAAGAAGAAAAAGGGAAAGCAGATTGATGTTTTGCTATATCTGATGAAGCAACAGACCTCAGTATATTAGGCAGTCTTTCAGCCTGACAAACAAAGAAGCAAAAATTGTACAGTTCCATGAGTACTGGTATGACTGGCTTCTGCCTTATTATAAAAGACTATATACAATGACACAAGTTTTTACCCTAGTTTAAAGAGACAAAAGAATCTGATGCTTTTGTTACAGCTTTGCTCATCCCACCACAACATGATTCCCCAGAAGGCTTCACTAAAAATTATGCATTTTTCTGTTTGTGTCATGAAAGACACGACATTGGTTCAGTGTTTGTAAAAGACTTCATAGCAGCTAGACAAGCCAAGGGCTTTAGAAAACAGAATGACACTGTGTAGGGGCCAACTAATCCTGTGGCAACCTGGAGAGTGCTATTGCCTGACGCTTTTAAAGAAGCACCAGTCATTGATAAGGGCCTGCAGTGGATCTCCCAAAATAGCCTGGTACTGACTATCCTGCTGGAAAAGAGAATAGCACAGCCAAAACCCTGCAAGCATCTGGCACCAAAACGACTCCACATGTCGTGAATGCCTGCTAGCAAAGCTTCATATGGCCATTATCCTATGAAAGGTTCATTTGCATATCTGTGCCACTCGGGAAGCGAATATTGTTTATATTAGCCAACAGCTGATGACATAAAAGAGAACGTCTGCCTGGGACATGGTGTGCTTTCTGGAGTCGCGATGAATTGGTTCTCTGCAGACACACGGCCATGAGACATGTCAAACTGTTTTGACATTTGAACATGGGAATGGTGTCACAGTCAAAGTCATAACTCTGGCCAGTTTTGGATGCCAGCCTGTTGACAAAATATTGTACATGCCTAAAGAAGGGCTTCCACCAGTCAGAATGGTGATTGAGCAGCTGCAGTACGAGAGGGGAAGATGTGTGTAACAAAAAGACCCCAAAGAAGAACGACCCCAAGCCCCTACAGCCCAGCCATAGGAGGACTGGTCTTGCCACCACCACTTGCTGAGGCGATGGTGTAGAATATGAATCTCAGATCCAAAAGCATGACAACCTTTATATTAACCTCCGAGGCTGCTGCACCAGCAGCGCTATCAAGAGCTACTCCTGTTACAGGGTAAACTACATCCCAGTGACTCAGAGCACATATGGCACCTTCAGAAGAAAACAGGGATACAAGAGCTCCTTCAAAAGCATATGTTCACCTTTCTCCCACACCTACACAGAAGCACAAGGTGCAAAACAGGCTCCACACACGCATCATCGTCATTGGCGCAGCAGAGTACGGTCTGCTCCCAGGTAGGGAGGGGGTGTTGCACCACTGAGCTCTTCCGCATATCTCAAAACTCTGCAATGTCTTCATTTGTTGTGGTTCTGCCACACTGAAGCTGTGCTTGGGCTGAAATCAGGCATTTTTACCTGGTTTGGGATGGCTCTTTGCATGTGTCTGGGATACCAGGTCTCACCCTCAAACAGCCACAGGGGAGTGGGGATAGGGACAACTTTGGGCAATGTTTTTCTAACGTGCTTCCTCTTAACAGCAAAGCAAAACCAAACTTTTGTTTGCTTCCTCAAGACAAGTAGGTACGGCCTTTTTACATGACTTCTCTTAATGGTTAGTAGACCACATATTGGTGTCTTATAGATGATGACCAGTCAATCCAAACATCATAAGAGAACAAGTCTCTAAGACCAACAGCATAATCCTGCAAAGCCCTTCATTGTTTTTGTGACCTCTTTTAGTCACATTATAGTGAGTGGGATGTGGAAGAGAGAGAAAATGTTTCAAACTTCATTTGCTTTGAAAAAAACCATTTTCCTGGCTAACAGAGTGCTGCCACGGAAAAAAAACAAGTCACTGCACTGCTCAGTAACTCAGCAGGGTACAATAATTCCCTTCTATGCAAAAGGACAAGCTGAACAGCTACAGCACTTTCCTCCGGACTTAAAAAATAAATGATTTTTTTGTTTTCAAGTCTGTAACATCCTACAGAGACTTCTTCCTCTCCACTAATTTTGCTGGCAAGGTCAACTGGAAAAGGTTTCCAGCATCTGTTGGGAGGCCTTCCACAGGATGTGAAAACCCCTCTCCTGACGTGGCTGGAAAGGCTCTCGCTGAACCACGGGAGTCACTCCCCAGCCTCTTCTATTTTTACTGAGTCAATAAAGGAAATTCTCACCACTGTGATTGACTGATTCTTTGACAGAGCTGCAAAGATGCAGGAGGCATAATATCAGCTGCTGCGCAGACTTCCCAAACATATGCTGCCACTACCTTCAGTCCTGGGTTGCAGCTACCCTGTTATTTTAGTATTAGGTTTATCCTTTAGCAGCAAGTGCTAATCGTTCCACACCACGCAACGATTCTGAGGCCCCTGACACTTGTCACTGCAGACCAGAATGATATTAGAAAAATCAATCCATGGCTTAAATGAGGAAATCATAAAAGAGCGCAAAGGCAAGAAGCTGCAGTCTCTCACAAATACCCAAAAGACAGCAATAAATTCACATTGCATCCCTTAAATGCTTCAAATAAGAAAGTTTTTTTATGTTTCAAAACAAAACAAAAAAATTGCTAGTACTTTAAATAAGCAGTTTGGTTTACTAGGCACTCCCAGACAAATATTAAAGTATGAAAAGGTGCAAAAAGAGTAATAAATACTTCTTTATTGGTAGAAATATTGTAGTGCTGGGGAAGAGGCAATAAATTTGATGAAAGGAAAAGTACAGCTGCCATAAAAGGGACATTTAACTACAGCAGGACTCTTCATGCTGGGAAAGAAATCTGTTGATGGGCAATATGCTAGAGGTCTATAAAATCAGGAATGACATGGAGACAGAGAAACAGCTAACCCTTTTCTTTTCTGGTGCAATAACAAGTAGGCATTAAATGTTCCAAACAAACAAGAGGTGCACCTTCTTAGTGGCACAGGGTTACCCTGGGGTTCCTTTCCCACTAATCGCTAGGGGATTACAGGTTTGCATAGATTCAAAAAGCATTGGACAAACCCGTGGAAGGAAAAGGGATTCCTCAATAGCTATTAGGCACAAAGATGCAGCCTCTGGTTTAAGATGTGCCTGAAACATTAGTCACTGGCATTTGGGAGAGTTTCACCATATGATAACACGACAACAATATGACAACTTCAACAAATGAAAGTAAGAAAATTATTTTTTTTTATATTTTCTTCAGATGGAGATGTTGGGGTGAGGGAGAATGTATATAAACAGACAATGAGACCCCATGTAATTCAGAGAAGTTCATCATCTTCTGAAGTTGTACAGAGGGTTTCCCAACTGCAGGACCAAAACAGAAGAAAGCATGGATTCAAATATCAGCATTTTGTTATGATAAATGCTTGTCACTGAGCACTACATTTAAACAACTCAGAGGAGACCAAATACCTGTCTTTGAATATAATTGTAATTTATTTTGAATTTTCAGGTATACAAGGCAGGTGCTAGAGATGTACGCTTATCCTTTTTCTTATATTGCCACCTGGTGGTCCTAGGCATATGGGACCATATAATAAAGAAAGAAACTCACTGATTTTTCAGTAAAATGACCACAGTTTAACCATTTTAAATAACATCCATTTCTTTCCCTCTGAGATAGAAGACAAGTGCTTTTTAAATACAGAATGTGTAGAGGTCAGGGCCTGTTTGGTTTTACGACCAATACAATAGTTCCTGTGTGTAGTGTAGTCAGCTCTGGATTATCTAAATAAATGGCTGCACTGGACACCCCAAGTCACAGGGAAATGGTTAATATGGATTGCAGCTCTGCTGTGGGCTCTGGACACCGGCTTGGGCGTCATGCTATGCTCCCTGCAGAGCTTCCAGTCAGAGCCAAACCATTCATCTTTCTGCTGCCTCTTCTACCTCACCAGTGGTGGAAACGCAGTGCAAGGATATGTAAGCAGTATGAAAAGGGCTTTTTGGTTCCCCAAAGTAGCATAGCTACATGGTTGGAGTGACTTCCGAGTTCACATCTCATGGAGATATCAGAGTACGCTGCCCAGTGGGTACAGGGAAGGTGTTCAAATCTGCAGCCCTCAGTCTCAGGCTTGAATTCCACCACACACAGTGAAGGGCATGCAAAGGAATATTGCAGGAAAGGTATATTGTAAGGCTAACTTAAAGAAGGAAGCATTATATTCTTGAACTTCAGAGAGAAGGAAAGTGTAAATAGACTTTAGACTTGTCTATTGTAAGGAGACCTCATGTACTGGTCTGGTTTTGGGTCCCCTAATACAGGAAAGATGCTGTTAAACTGGAGCAAGTGCAACACAGGGCCACCAAGGCAGTGAGGTAGGTGGAGCAGTTGCCCTGTGAGGGGAGGTAGAGCTCCCTTCCAGCTTTAATAATCCCATGTTACTGTTGCTCTGTGAACCACAGCCTGTTTTTATTTCAGTTAACAAAAGCTCTGTGATAACATTTTTCAGTACTACTAACCTAGAGAAATGCAGTCTTGAGCAATTAATAGAAATTGCAGAATTTCACATCCCAACTATAACTCCTGTTTTGAGCTAGGATAATACTTTTGACATTATTAAAATATAGCCAAATTTTTTTTGAAGGGTAGAAAATTCAAAGCTGTCCTTTGCCTAGTAGTAGCTAATCAAAAAGAGTATTCACACCTTTTTATTGGCTTTACCAGACAACATTTCATGTAGCTATAACTATAGGAGTGACCTACCAGCATGAATCAATGCTCACCAGCTATAGGGGTCTCCCACCTTGACTTAGTGAACTGTAACCATTACTGAAGGCACAGCAACATTTGTGATACAGAGCAACTGTATGCACACACCAAAAAAGCAGATGTTTGACCAAGTCCATGAGTGACCATGGTACACTCCTGCATCCCACCTTTAGTGTCTGTGGGTCAGACAGACCCCTCTGAAGACCCACACAGAGCAACACACAGGCATCTCAGGCACTTCCCTGCACTGCAGCTTTTTCAGCCTCCCTGGCTGAACCTTTTCTGCAGAGAAAGACAAACATGTGGCACAGCTCAGTGCTCTCTGTGGACAGTGGTGAAGACTTGTAGCATCCAGAGAATTGATAGGCAACTGCCCCACATAGGACTGCCTGCCACATCAAAGCAAAGACTTTAAACGGCAGAAAGCTCCTGTGCTCTAAAAAGAGCATCTGTGGAGTACAGACATTCTCTCCAAGAGGTACATCTTTATATGAAAACTCCTAGGATGGAGGCTCTCCAAGATTATGAAATGAAAATGCAAATATAACAATTGCTTTATCTTGAAAAGCACTAGAAGACCTTCCCTTGGGGAGACTGCAGTCAATTCATTTTTGCAGAGGAGAGAATTCCCCCCCTACCCATCGCAATGGCAGGTAGACAACTTATGCTTCAGCAAGGAAGGGAGGGTATGCTGCTCACGCATACACCAGTAATTTGCTGTCAGGAAAAAAGGAGGCAATGAGACTGGACAGCCTGTGTAAATACCAAAAGCCCAAAATCCAGCAAAGGAAGCATCAGGCAAAGTCACAGAAGACAGAAGAGAAAATACCAAGAGGAAGTTCTACTTGATACGTATAATATAAACTCTCCTAGGACCATGGATTAAAGAGCACAGGATTATCTTACAAGAACAATAGGAAGAGAGAAGAGAATGTTGAGAAAATAAGGATTGATTATATGAGGATTTAGGGGTCTGTAAAAATGGACAAGGGACCAAAAAGGCAAAATGCCTTGTTAGAAGATGAGTAAATAAAGAGAAAAAAGGCAGAGAAGAAAACACAAGATCTGGCATCTTTGTTTGCACAAGCTCTTGATTCAAGGGGAAATAGCTCCTCTGCAGTAAAAATTCTAGTTACTGCATCCCTTGTTATTTCGGTCGGGATCAGCTGGAGTCTATATAAGGGTGACTCTACTGTAACATGGCAATTACCTCAGGCATAACACCTCCTCTCCTCTCGTCTGTACAGCAGTAATGTTGGCTGTATTACGCAAACACCAATTACATGGAGCAACTCTCTTAGAGGACTTCAAGTCCAGGGCACGCCTGGTTGGTGCAGCTATACTGGGGTACTGGAGCTAGCCCCCTTATTATGGGATGGCATCAGGCTTTGTCATATGGTCTACCCAAAATTCCTTCCAGAAAGAGCAAGAGATCATTTTTAGTTTTATTACTGCATTGCAGCACAGATGAGTTACCACAGAAAATAAAATTATAGCACCAGCAAAGTTTGAAAATGCCATTGAGCACAAACTACTCAAATAGAGTCACCAGAGGTGGTCACACCGGGTAAGAGCAGGAGCTGTGCTTGAGTGTGAGTATCAGGGACTGGCAAACAGAGCCCGTGGCCCTCCAGGGCTTCTACCAGGAAAGGCAGCAGCAGGATGAGGGAAATCTGGTGGTTGGCACAGACACAAAGGCAGCCCCTGTCTGGGGGAGAGGACTGTCTGAAGGAAGGTCCCACAGCTGTACAAGAATGTGCTGGTACGCAGGGAAAAAGTGGGAATGATTGGAGGGTGAAGGGCTGGGAAAGTCATGGTGTAAACACATCGCCTCAAAACTACCACTGTAGATCCTGATAAAGTACTGCTGGTAAAATAGAGTAGTAAAGCATTGCTAAACTGTGCTCAGCAACTCCCACCTCCAACAGCTTCCTAGTGCACTGACGGCAAATTCTGATTTTTGTACTGTCAGAGATTTTTGTGTCATCCTTTTACAGCTCCAGATGCTCCTCAAAACAGAGCAAGCAATATTTTTGCTGCCCATTTCAGTTATTTTAAAGTTTTCTTATTTGCAACAGCCACTTCTTTAAAGTGAGATTTGAGTCCAAATGAGGACACAGCTGTTTCCTCCTCTTCCCTCATCTCCACAATAGCTGCAATCGGCAGTGATCCTCAGAGCGTTCTCATCTCTTCCTGTTAAATATTTGGGAAAACAGAGATTAGTCAGAGTTGCCAAAGTGATGTTTTCAATAGCTGAGAGCTCAATAATTGACTTCCTTGAAATATTCACCAGCTTCTTGTTACTTCTGGAGTCCCAGCCCACAAGACAGATGACAGCAGAAGAATATGTTTTAGGGGTTTGTTTTTTTCTTTTTAGAAAAGCATCACATATTGTGGGACCTGTTCCTCTTTTCGCATTTTGTAACTGAGAAACAGGCAGAATCGATAGCTCATCACTGGCAACCGTGTGTAGAGCACCTGTCACGTGGAGGCCAGGCAGGTGTTCGCAGGGCTGAATGTCAGCATTGCTCATCCTCCCAGACGAGGAGACACTGACATTTACACAAAGCAGCTCATTTTTCCTCCCGGTTCCAGTGCACTCCACAGCATCCTCTCCACTAAAGTCAGTGTTAGCCCACCTTTCTGGTCCAACACAGACTTGAGGATGACAACAGTTTGGACTGAGGGATTTAAGATGGCTTTGGATAATCTCAGTAAACATTTGATTTTGGTTGTAGGTCTCAGGATATAAACAAGACAACTCTACTGTAGGACAAGACAAACCTACTCCTTTAAGTCTGACTACATAAATCAGCTCACTCATCTCCTCGGCCATAGAGTCTCCTCAGAAGAACCATGAATCCAGTCATAAGCTTTTGATAGCATGCATCCAAAATACTGATGGGATGGCTTTCTCTCAAAGATATCACAAGGTATTAGAATATTCTTTTTACAAAACTTCAGTTTATGCAATCAACTTGTTCAACTCCATTCTCAATGGGACTGTAAAAGCAGGGAAATTCAAAGCACCATTTCCATTGCCAACGACTCCCTTCTTAAAGTATTATTTCAGACTAGTCCAGATGGCTACAGTTTATTACACTTTCTTCTAGTGCATAATGTTTTATAATAAGTAAAAATAATTTTCATTTTATTTACCTGGCTAGTCTCAAGGCTTTTAAGTTTTCATCTTTAAATAATCCTAGACCTTCACTTTCAGTAGCAGATATGTAAGAGTTTTTACATGTTCAGTAAAACAAAGGAAAAAGCCTCAGAGAAACAACAAACTGCATTCTCCTTTTCTTTCCTGTAGCTCTTTAATTTGTAAGTATAAAGACATCTTTAAACACATTTGCTCTGTGATAAAAGGACCATCTTTTGTCCACATAAAGATGCCAAAAATCGAGATTTCTCCCTGCAGAAGATGATGCTCTCCTTTCTAGTGGTGCACTTTCTATGTGGTCATTAATGGGACACCTTGGAGATGCTAATGGCATCAGCTTATTTACATTGCCTTTGAATCAGGTAAGGGGAGATGAAGCAGCAATATAAATTTACAATGAAAATTTGAGTGAGAATAAATACTATGGTGTGTATATTTGAAAGCAGATGCCACTGAGATTCAGACTGGGATGATTACAGGCTTTTGAAATATATTTATGGCTGTAGTTGATGCAGAAAGATGCAACAGCTCATACTATAAAATAAAAAAATATAAATTAAAAAAAAAAAAGATTGAAAACTTACTCACCAACTGCAGCGTAGGAAGCAGTTTGCTTCCTGGAACTGAGATTTTGGGATAAAAGCTGATACCACTACCATAATATTTTCCAATAGCAACCATACAGACAAAACAATAAACTGGTTTTAAAGATAGATGTTCTGTGTTGCTTTTCTCTTGGTGCCATGCAATCTTTACAACTATTGGTAAAGACCATCCTAAAACATACAGTTAAAACATTAATTGCATACGGGCAAAAATATGAGGTGAGTGTTGGGATTCTGCCAGAGCTTTAGTTATAGATTTGTAAATTGGGTTTAGGTTTTTACTCTGGTCCCTTAAGAGTACACCAATCTTGTTTCTCAGTTTACACACATGGACACACATCCTTATGCGTTATTATAATCAACTGGATCACTTCAACCCAGGTTTGTTTGAAAGGCAGCATGTTCAAAGGTAAAAATCCATGGATTTTATAGGCTTGAAATAGAGGGAAAAAAAAGCAAACCCATCAGCGTCTAGACAGGAAGTTGCACCTTGAGCTGCCAGGCTGGAGATGAAAATCCACACATGAAAGCTGTAAAAAGTAACTAATCAGAGGAAAAATAATGATCAGCGAAGAGCCCAAATCTGTGGAAAACAAGACGTCATCTGCACCAGTGCTTATGGCAACATTTAATTACACGTATGTTGTTATTTAGTGGTAAGGTTCACAAGTGCACACATCAATTGGTCCATGGTACAGTACTTCGGTAAGCAGCACTTGAGGGCTGCAGACACACTAAGCAGCTTAGCTCTCTAAACTGGCACAGACCCACTTCTACAGATTTTGGATACAAAGGTTGGTTTGAAAAAACTGGACAGTAAAGTGTAAATAGCACTGCAGACAGCCTCAGGTCAGAGGGGATGCTGCATCAGCTTTGTATCCTGCTGGAGCACAGAGGTTTAAAATACACACACTGCTCTTGTCCAAACTGGGAACAGAAATGAAGACAGAAACTCCAAAATACGTCATGCTAATAGAGTCAGAAATTCTCACAGAGGATTAGGCTGCTGCAATATAGACCAACGCATTTTGATGTGTACCATTTGCCTGTGGGCTTTCAGCACTGGAATAGCATCCTCATGCTTTACCTTTGGACTGGTGCAAAAGAGCAAAGACCATCATGATTCCAGAGAGCAAATTTTCACCCCTGACCATTGAACATGATCTTGCATTGCATCGTTAAGGGAAAACAAATGCAGTATCAGAGGCTGTGTTGTGTAAAGTTGGAGCTTCCTAAGATTGGAGCTGGCAGTGCTTATTTGGTAGTCTTGAAGACAAATAGAAAGAAATAAGTAAGATTACCCTTACCTCAACTTTGGTTTTAGTGTATGACATGCTTTTGTCCATTTTTTAAAACAAAGAAACCAAACAAAGAAAATACATTTTCTAGGCGCCCTTATAATAATCTTAAAGGGTATTACTTTGCCGTTTAAAGATCTCCGTTCTTCATTAGGCAGCCAATGCTACCCCAGAAACTATCCCTATAATGACACAGATTTTTCCTTGGTATCACACTCACATCGATCTGAATAATTGTCTGATATTAGTTAAGATAATGGAATCAGTATCTGACTTGTCACCCCAGTGCTGATTTACACACTGATTTGAAGAGACTTTAGTGCACTTACCAAGAAGATAAAGGCATATGTAAAAGTCATGCTCGCTAAACATATAGTAAAGCAATATGTGAACAAAGATAAGATCATACATAAAAAATATTAATTATGTGTCAAGGTGTCTCTTGACAACCTCTAATTGAAAGCAAAGTGTCTGTTACAAACACAGACTTGGGGATCACCAGACCGATGTATTTACAGTTGGAACAATGAGGTATAATCATCAATGTGATCAAGTCACAAAAATCCCAAGGGGAATGGAAGGGATTACTAAATCATGTAACGGCTGACGCTTGCTTAATGACAGCATTTCACAAAATAAAAGAGTGACAATATGACGTTTCACTTTTGTCCGTAGGCAAGAGGAGCTGCATGGCAAGACCTACGAATATCACGAAGTATTATCCAGTATTATCATCAAATTGCAGGTGAGATCCCAAATTACAGTTGCGACACAGAATTAATTTCCACTTTTGGCAACTTTTTGAAGCCTCATGAGTGGTAAGTTGTGACTTTCTTTTGCCAGGATACAGTCTACGATTGTTTAAAAATTCCCAAGCAATTAAAATACACTACTCAAATGCTCAGAGCACACATATAAGTAAAGCATGGGGTACTACAAGCAAGACATAGACAAGCAATTTAATTAAGAAGTCAGATTTTTATTCCCCTAAGTCATTTTAAAGAATGATTATTTTAATGCTGAAAAACAGAATTAAAAAGCTAAAATATAAAAACCTTTAAAACATAAACTATAATTATTCTGAAAAGAGTTTGGCCCACTCTGAAAGAACTGTTCTTTAGCTAGAGATGCAATGCAGTGAAGAGTTAAGCACAATTCCAAATATTTCTGCACTACCAGTTCAGGTAGCAAGTGGTTCTGGAACAAAAATAATTTCACTCCCAAGTTTAACTGATTCCTAATTAGACTTTGAAGCTGGAGACAGACCTGCTGTGGACTATTAGCATTCTATTTAAATTACCAGACAATCAGACAAATAAGTTAACTGGTTCAGCTTCTCACCAGAATAGATAAGGAGCACTGAGAAGTCAGGAAGAGTCCAAAGGCAGTATAAGGAATGACTGCCACCTTTCAGCTCCTGCCTACTGCTATCTGTCAGCTTTTCCAGCCCAAACTGTAGAGGACAGTCTTCAAGCAGAATAAGAGGTGGCTCTTCTACGGCACACTGCCCAGAAAGGTCTCACAAGTACACAGAGGAGGCACCAGAAGATTTAATTGGTCTGTGAGTTAGGCTTTAAGCCCCTCATGACCAAGAAGCATGAGTCCAGCATTCTGCACAGCAGAAGAAAGAGAAATACAGATTGGAAAAAACAAACAAGCAGGCCTCTCCAAGCATGCAGACACAAACTCCTCCTCAAGTAAGGTGGTCTAAGACTTGGACCAGGGCTGCAATATACATTCAGAAGGCAATGAGAGAAAGCTGTATATTTAACTCTGAGCTCTGCTCAACTGCACATGCTTAAACACAGTGTCAGCACTGGCAGGTGTTGTTAGCTTTAACAGTTGAGTTTAATAGGAATAAGGAGTTCAAATAACTCAGTAGTCCACCTGCAATCCCAAGCAGAGAAGAACTCAAATACTGGCAGCTTCCCACCACCCCTGGAGCCACAGTGAACAAAATTGTCTCATTATCCTTCTCTCATACTCTGCCCCACCTCCCAACCTTCAGTTCCAGGATACTGACCAACCAAAGCATATAAAATACTTCATATTCCTGGAACTGGAGAATTAGAAAAATAGTTGACACTTCAAACTACCATAAAAGTTGCTTTAATAAGTTACATGTCAGATATTTTACTCTCCACAACAAAAAGCAGAAAATTCAACAGTCAAAATGGTTAAAAGCTGAAACAAAACATTGTGAATCTGTTTGGCACAGACAGGCCTGCTGTCTTTGCTAAAGAGCAAATCTGTTGACATTGAATATCTTAACACAGTGATCGGCTCCACAACTTGCAAGCTGCAACCACTCGCTGCTGTTCTGATCATTATGTCCAGCTCTGCCTGCATGATGTCTCCAACATAAATGTTTCACAGCAAGAGCATGACTTTGGCTGCAACAAAAAGAAATCCATACATAACTGCAAAATGTCAAACTCAGCTGGGCATGCGAGTGTAAACATCAACATTTATATAATTAGTACTCTTCTTTTACCACTACCAACTGAGGCAAAACTGACTTGTGAAAATCAGCAGGTATTAAGTTCTTAAAATAAGTAGGGCAATTAGCAGTAATGACATTTTATCCTCTCACTCATCAATAATTTAAACAGCTATTGATTTCAAGTTTTACCACATTAAGCTGCAGGTCTAGCATCTCAGTTACTGAGATATGACAGATTTCTGGCTTTAAGACTGTGATTTCCTGTTATCTGGTGTTTCTTTCCAATTTCCTTCAAGCACACACAGGCCAAAGTCAACATTAACTTTCGATTCGGATACTAGCAATGCCAGAAAGTGCAGGAAGAATCCAGGAGAGTGCACCACGTGAAATATTCAAAGATTCTTTACAGAGAGTTTCTCCAGCTGTCACCTCAGCAGCACCACATACAGCTTGTCAGTCATTCGGTTTCTGCTACAAGCTGCTCTTGAGAACTCACTGTCATCCACTCCAAGATGTTTTGCTGAGGTACACAGACAGTGATTCTTTTCCTCTCTCTTCAGTGTTTTCTATCATCTTATTTTGTGGCTAAAGGTAAAAAAAGTTTTCTTTTTGTGGAGCCAACAAAGGGCTTCTCAAAGCATCTGTATATTGTGAAGTATATTTGGGTTTAATGCACACACACGGGTTTTCATTGGGGTTTGTTGGTCTTAATAATAAATCTAAATAACTAATATTCTCTTTTCCAGGTTTTGCTTAGACATCTACAGACTTTCAGGGATCAGCCTTTTCCTAAAAGGATGGCAGTTTTTTACATACAAATAAACCAGTTTCACATCATTTTATATTATAAGAATAGAATTCCAGCACTATTAGTATCAAGAATAATATCTCCTTGCTCCTAGCTTATTTCAAAAGACATACCTGTTATCCATCTCAACGCAGATGGTCCAATCAGCTAGTGCTGGTTCTTGCCCACTCTGCTTCCATGTGTACAAGATAATCTTCCCATTCTCTAAGCCTGCTGCAACAATGTATCTATCAAGAGAACAACTGCATTAGTCCCGAAAGAGACTACAGTAGGCAGCAGCTCAGTGAACGCAGCTAGAAAGAATTACAAACACTGTGTTGCACCTTGCCCTTTGAATCAGTATTTATTTTTTTCATGAAGAAATATAACAATTTAATTCAAAGCTTCTTCACAAAAAATGACCAAAGCAGAAAGCTCCAAAATATATTTGATTAGGAAAAAAAAATAAGGAGCTTATGACAGCAGACCAGTCAAAATTTTTGGAAGAATGAATGCGTTTCAGCTGCGTTAATGCCCCACTCCCCCTCTTTTTCTTCTTTTTTTTGTGCCTTGTTGCACTGTTTGGAAAAGTCAACATATATCTGAAAAGAAGGCTACGAAAAGAACAGTCAATTCAGTTTAAAGAATGGTAAAACTATTTGACAGGTAGATTTGAGAAGATGGTTAGTCACAGAAAACCAACTAAAGAGAGAAAAATACTAATTGCAAATTAAACACAAAATGACATTACAGAAAAACCAGCAATACCTTCCATCAGGAGTAAGCACGCGGCTGATGCTAACAGCAGTAACAGAATCCCCAGCATCCAGTACTGTTGAACAAGGCTTGACTGAATCCAACATATTCCCTTCAGCAGTCACAGATAAATCACACTGGCCCCAGATAATGACCTGTAAGAGAGAACCACCTAGGAATTTTCACTTTATTCTTTTTCGTAAATGCATTTACAAGAGCATAAGGAATAACTTAGTTCAAAATACTCCCAAGGTGCAGAACAAAGTAGATGACCCCTACAAGAGTAAAAAAAGGTCTATCTACTTTTTAGACAGTCTGTCTGAGTTCATTAAAGATACTGACAACAAAAACAGATTCTGTTATGAAAGTTAAAGAAAAACTTGGAGACCTGTGAGAATTATGTGACATATGCTTGTCTTACTGTATGAAAAAATAAGGGAGGAAGTCCAACTGACAGGCCACAGTCTTGTACGTATATGCACAAGCACTTTATTTAGCATTTGAAAGTCTCATTGATTTCTGTGGTGGTACACACAGTAAGCTTTCTGCGTATTTATGGAATATGGGCTCATGAAAGACAGCACCTAAGATACATTTAAAATAATGTTGGGCTTTTAAAATCCCTTTTGTAATAATTACCTTTTTGTCTCGACTGCCAGTAATGAAATACTTGCTGTCCGGTGTCCAATCACAAGACCAAATGATTCGACTGTGAACAGCTGTATTTTTGTCTGTGTAAGCACAGCAACAGAAAACTGGTCCTGGAATCAAACATAAGAAGGAAAACCCTTGCTTCAGCTGCTCTACATATGAAAAGTAACTGTTACTCTTATTTCTGTCAGAACTGTAGAAATACTCAGACATTATTCCACTCAACTTTAAAGCAATTGGGAATACTTAGCACCACATAAATATATTTTTACCAACACTTAGCACAAAGATAATTAGCACCTATTCAAGACCTTATCAGTCAGTCCTTATAGCACTAAAACAGTAGGAACAGTTTGATCTTCTACACGCATATGTTTCAGAAAAATTAAAGTCACAGAATCACAGAATCTTAGGAGTTGGAAGGGACCTCAAAAGATCACCCAGTCCAACCCTCCTGCCAGAGCAGGATTACCAGACCAGGTCACACAGGAATGCATCCAGGTGGGTTTTTAATGTCTCCAGAGAAGGAGACTCCACAACCTCTCTGGGCAGCCTGGTCCAGTGCTCTGTCACCCTCACAGTAAAAAAGTTTTTCCTCATGTTCAGGTTGAACCTCCTGTGCTCCAGCTTGCACCCATTGCCCCTTGTCCTGTCATTGGCTGACACTGAGAAGAGCCTGGCTCCTTCCTCCTGACACTCACCCTTTACAAATTTATAAACATGAATGAGGTCACCCCTCAGTCTCCTCTTCTCCAAGCTAAAGAGACCCAGCTCCCTCAGCCACTCCTCATAAGGGAGATGCTCCATTCCCTTGATCATCTTTGTGGCCCTGTGCTGGACTCGTTCAAGCAATTCCCTGTCCTTCTCGAACTGAGGGGCCCAGAACTGAAGGCAATATTCCAGATGCAGTCTCACCAGGGCGGACTAGAGGGGAAGGAGAACCTCTCTCAACCTACTGACCACACCCCTTCCGATACACCCCAGGATGCCATTGGCCTTCTTGGCCAGGAGTCAAAGTATAAGACCTTCAGGTTCTTTCTATACAAGTGTCTCATAAGACCAGACTTCAAAAGTTTTAGTATAGTGCAGTGTTTACCATGCGTACACATATCCCCAGTAATTTCACTACAGTTCCTATTTACCAGCAAATCATAATTATCTGATCGTAAAGATTAATCTCTTCCCAAAGACAGGCTGCCATTTCAATATGCATACAAACAGGCAATAACTCTGATCAGCAGATCAGTAAACAAGAATGTTTTTCCTAAATAGAAAAGACTGTCATTTTGAAGCATAGATTTTGAATAACTACTTCCTAGCATGCCAATACCAGCAGTTATGTGCTACACTGATAATGATGTTCTTTTTAGACAGAAAAGTTATTGATGAACAGATGAAAGGAAGATTTCCTCTGCTTCCTATGAGAATTCATACTCCTTATCCTGAAACATTGTTTAACTACTGTGGACAACATGCCAAGATTGAGAATAGAAGTCTAAATAGAACAGAAATCTCAAGCCAGGATGCAACTGGACGTTGTCTGAAGAGGCCAAAGCTCTCTGCCAAGTCTCTAGGAAAACTCTACAGAGCCCAGCAGTGTTTATGTGCTATTAAGTCAACAGTGCAATGACAAAAGTTTCCAGAACAAGCATCTGTTCTAGGAATCCATTAGTGTTAAACGGCAATCTCCTCATGATTTTGCAAGGCTCAAAGTCTTAATGAGAAAGTCAACTGAATCTTCACTATCAGCTCTTTTTCCAGATAGAGCCAGTCCTAGTCAAAATAATCAATTGTACAGGATTATCAGAAAGCCACACCAAAGACAGAGATTAATCCTGTCAAGAGTCTCAAAGTATCATGCCCTGCAAAGAGCATCAAGGCAGCTTTATGCAGGGCACGAGTGTAGCAATGAACCTTCCAGCTCAGTCTGAACAGATCACCGAGATGACAGTTTTCCTTGACAGAATACCAGTTTGCTGTTCAGGCATTACACTCCAGCATGTAGACTTGAATTCAGTAAATCTGAAACACACAATCACAAGCAGAAGGCAGGAGGGCAAATAGCAGACTTCATTACACCCATCAATCAAATAGCATTTAAGGCCCGATTGCATTCTTCTCCACATTTTAATTCCCTTTCTAGCTTTCCTATACACCATTAATTGGCATTCTTAAAGCAACAAGAGCCTACAACAGTATTAATTCTTCATTGTTTTAAAGAAAATGGCCATTAAAATATTTTATCAATTCTCATCCAAATACTTGAAGTAAAAAATATTGAAGAAAATGTGAAGTCTTCAAATGTGTACCTCCACTTTACACATCTTACCTGACTCTGATGAGTCTTGTTTCCTCCACAGTGACCAATTCCTGTCTCTAGAAACTGCTAATAAAAACTTGTCATTAGGAGAAAATGCCAGCTGAGTAACAGTCAGATTGTGAAATGACAAACTCTGCAGTTTCTTCCAAGAAGCAGTGCTCCACAAAATAATTGCTGCATGTTCTTTTTTGGAAGCCTGTATTGATGGGAAAAAAATATCAGTGAGAACTAATGAAAGCAAATGTAAAAGTCACACATTTCAAAATACGAAGATGACAGGGGCTTGTTTTAAGGCTTGCAATCAACTTAGAGTCAGGCTTTCCTCTGGGAAGTTTCAAGACTGCTCCACTACTTGCTACTAATGCTGACAATATTATCAGTAAGAAAATGTTTTACATCTGTATTTGTTAGAATTTATCTTACTAATATCTTCATACAAACCATACATAATTTATGAATAATAGCTTATCTGCATTCACTCTTGCCTTTGCAAGGCAACCGTCATCTATACTTAATCTCTCTCATTTAAGTGTAAGAACAAAATTCAGCTCAGACTGAAGTCAGACTCCTGCTTTGTCAGCCCTAGAAATCTGGTGGCACTTTTCACTAGATGGTGCTAGAATCTTTTCTTACCTTACACGCTGAGGCAATTACAGTGTTTGAATTATTGCAAGCAACACAAAAAATTTCATATCCGTGTCCATATCTAAAATAAACATGAAAAGATACATAACACATCACAGTCATTTTTGCAGTATGTATCAAGGTTCTTGTGTTCAGAATGTACTTTATGTACTTTGCAAAATGAAATGCACCTGCCAGGAACTTCTCCCTACTCTTCCAGTATTATGTCCCAAATAATTCCTAGTAACGCTCAGCATTCAATTTAAACATCTGCCTAAATTCTTTCACATTTAGGAACTGGCTACAAAATAACTTTTCCAGTCCATTCCATGGTCCTACAGCATCAGCACCGCAGAAGCAACACTAACAATTAACAAAGCAGACTAAAGCACCATTTAACGTATTCCTATACTCCTGTAAAGCAATTTTAACACTACCAATAAAAATCAGAAGCCACAGATTTGAAAATCACCAAAGAAATACACTACAAAGACCCAGCCAAAGGATGCCTGTTCCATGAAATACTGAAAGAAGATTTCCGAACTAGACAACTAGAATCATGTTGGAAGAAGAAAACAACACTGCAGTAAAAAAACAAATACATCTTCCTCCTGAAATACATTTTTAATCAGTCTTTGCATAAGTTCTGCTGGAATTCAGGCTCGCATATCCAGTCTGGATTTAACTAATAGATAGAAATGCTGCTCAGACTAACACAAATTAAAATCAGTCACAAAACAGACTGGAAGTAGAGTAAAACTGGAGATGTAATCTATAAACAGTGGACAAATGTCAGCCAAATACCAGCTGGGGGGGGTGGTTCCTTTGATTTCTAGCTCTGAAGAGATGGCAGTTCTCTTAATAAACTCCTTGGTCAGCCGTGTTGCAAAGAGGTTCTCATATGGAATTGGTGTTCATGAGATTTCACTTGCAGTCAAAGCAGGCGTCTGTTTAAATGACAGATTACTGCCTGTATCTGTTGAATGGAGCCCAAAAGAGTTGCCGCTGGGTGTATCCCATAGAGAGACTCCCACGCTCATCTGAAAACTGGGAATGCAGAGGCTTTTCAAGAAGATCCTACTGTGCCTGGGCCTTCAGGGGAGAAGAGGGACTGGCAGCTCTGCTTAATTGGAATGTTAATTTGCAAATTTGATTGTATCTTGTAATTATGAAGGTGTCACTGCATGTCTTCCTCTCACTCTGCCACCAGCAGGAGTTTTATCATCATGCTTACTTCTAAAGCACATTCCTGGAGACTAATTTGTAGTGAAACCCATTGAAAGTCAAGTTTCTAAAACAGAAAGTATTTATGCCATGGAAAGTATATATTTCCTGAAATCAATTAAGGAAATATATCCTATGAAACAAGTCCTCAGTTACTTTGGTTTTATCTTCTAAATGTAGTACAGAAGAGCACTTGACAGAAACATTTTAAGCTTCCCCATGCAATTCTGTTCTTGCTAAATGAAAGCATTAAAATGTAATCTCTCTAAGTTAAAATAAAACCTAAAATACCATCTTTTGCAAAGTCATATGAGCAGGACATAGGGCAGACTCACAGCCTATATAGTCTAGTGCTGTCTCCAGAAAAGAGAAGAAAGTTAGTGGTAATAAGTGATGCTGTTTACAAGAACGTATGAGCTCCATACAAACCTTACCCCTGCCCCATACATGCAATCTGATCCCTTCATTATGTAGCACACCACCAAAAAAAGGCTCACGATGGAGAGAAGCAACTGCATGAATGAATAAACATAGAATCACAGAATGGTTTGGGTTGGAAGAGACCTTAAAGATCATCCAGTCCAACGCCCCTGCCATGGGCAGGGACACTTCCTACCAGGCCAGGCTGCTCAAAGCCCTGTCCAACCTGGCCTTGAACACTTCCAGGGAGAGAGCATCCACAGCTTCCCTGGGCAACTTGTGGCAGTGTCTCACCGCCCTCAAAATGACCTTTTCAACCACAAGTAATTTTGCCTTTGTAATGTGCAATTCATAGCAATTTTTTATGCACAGGTAAACTGATTGGAGTTTCAAAGCATTTACAGTAATTTTCTAGTGTCAAAAAGGATCTCTCCAGGCTTCCAAGTGTATTACATGAAATGTACACACATGTAAACATACATATTTGTGTCAACAGTCAGGCTTTAATCTCAGCCTGCTGCATATAAACTCTCTATGGTAATTTTCCAAGAGGATAAAGATTAGCATACTCTTACAGGATTTATCATATTTTAAAGCTGTTAGATTATGTAAACAATTCAGCAAGTTCTTCATGCTAAAACCTATTCAAGCAGACCATTCCCAAAACCCAACACTAGTCCTTCAAAATTTGGTGTCGAGTTGGAGCTGGGAATACATAAAATGTCAATGACAAACATGCTATTTTTAGCAAGTCAGTTCCTCACACTGTTTTTCTGCTGCTATGGCAACTTGCAATCTACATTATGCAATTTCATGCTACTTCTTTCAAGATTATCCTGAGCAAAAAACCCGAAAGTCTGTGAATGCTTACACAAGAGGTGTGAGATGTAAAAAGAACCGTTATCATTAGCAGTGTCTCTAAAAACAGGAAAAATTGCTCAGATAAGTCACCTGAAGACCATCGTAAAATGCAGTTATTTTAATGAACACAGGCTATAAGAGCAGATAAGCAGTACTCTTGTAGCAGAGTATCAAAGATTAATGTCTCACTAGATCTTGAGAAATGTCAAAGACAAACCAAGAAAAAATTTTGGCCTTGGCTCCTTTCACTATTTGAAGATCCCTCAGACTACGTATGTGAGTGGGTGCATTAGCAGCCATAGCATGCACAAGAGAAGCAGTTCACGTAGCAGTTAGAAATTACAAAATGTGCAGATATGATATAATACCCACCAGCTGCCCTCCTAGAAGCACTTTTCAGTACAAACGCAGTCAAAAAGCTTAAAAGCATACAAAGAAGATTAACTGCCCAGTTGAAGGTAGAGACAAGCTCCCACAAAACCTCGCAGTCAGTCAAATGGGGAAAACAGTTTGCAGGTTGCTTTCAAGTGTTTTATTTCCTGTGTCCCCCATCCACCCCCAAAGTCATAAAACTGGTAACGTATAAAGGTAGCTGTAATCATCAGCAAAGGTTCAACGTCCTTCTTGTTCCTGCCTAAGACCACTCATTCAAGAGATTCAGATAAATAAACCTGTAAGAGCTTGAGATTATTCATTTCTTTGTGCTATACTTTGAAGGTTGATACTAAAACTTTGGAGATTGTGAAGGTGTACCCTAATGTTACCAGGCTCTGCAGGGAACAAATAAAGTGACAACCTTCATTTGCAAATTATTGTGAATCTCAGAAAAGAGGAAACAAAACACAGCTGAAGAATTCTATAACCCTGTAACCTCAAAGCAATTAATGTCATGACCACATTAACCCTATTATCTCTGCAATACTCAACCCTCTCTGTCAGCCTTCAATACACAAACTGGGTTTGTAACCCTCTTACTCAACATTCATCACTTTGCTCTGCTACCAGACACAAGCTATTGGCTGCTGCTTCCATCTCTTGCATCTCATAACTCTGTCAGGCTTCAGGGGGATGCTCATTCTTTGATGACTCAGCCTTTACTTCTATCCCAGAAAGACAAACTTGAGCTGCAAGTTTGTGCCATGAAATGGAAAGAAGCAGAGAACTTGTTACACAGAGACAACTTCAGTACAGGCAAGATTTTAAGCAGATGTCAGGTATCGGTGTCCTAAACAAACCTTCAAAAGGCAGACATTCAAAGGGACACTGAAAGTCTGATCATTACAAATTCAAAAGAGAAACAGCTCTGTGCTAAAATACATACTTCACTGGTACAGAAACAATTACTGAAATAAAGTTTTGTGACACATCAGGTCTAACTGCCATTTTCTGCATTTTTTCCTAATTTTTATATATATTTT
>NW_010205957.1:0-1292 GCF_000695765.1 Mesitornis unicolor
TTGTATTTTATTCCTTATGATGAGTCTGTCTCAAAACCACAGCACCTGGTGAGACCGCATTCGGAATACTGCGTTCAGTTCTGGGCCCCTCTGTTCTAGAAGGACAGGGAATTTCCTGGAAGAGTCCAGTGCAGAGCCACAAAGATGACTGAGGGAGTGGAGCATCTCCCTTATGAGGAGCGGCTGAGGGACTTGGGTCTCTTTAGCCTGGAGAAGAGGAGACTGAGGGGTGACCTCATTCATGTTTATAAATTTGTAAAGGGCGAGTGTCAGGAGGATGGAGCCAGGCTCTTCTCTATGATGTCTAATGACAGGACAAGGGGCAATGGGTGCAAGCTGGAGCATAGGAGGTTCCATGTGAACATGAGGAAAAACTTTTTTGCTGTAGGGGTTACAGAGCACTGGAACAGGCTGCCCAGAGAGGTTGTGGAGTCTCCTTCTCTGGTGACATTCAAAACCCACCTGGACATGTTCCTGTGTGACCTAGTGTAGGTGATCCTGCTCTGGCAGGGAGGTTGAACTAGATGATCTTTCAGGGTCCCTTCCAATTCCTAATATTCTGTGATTCTGTGGCACTTGATAGGATATTTGAATAAAGCAGGAAGAATAATAAAATACAAAACTGAAACTGAATAATAAGTCTACTCACCTCGTCAAAGTAAGAAGGGGGGGGAGGATGTTCATGAAAACATCCTTTGATCACATTTACTTTACACTGTCACTGAGAAAGACTTCTTTTTGCAGATATTTTTATTATGGAAAGCAGTGATAGCTACAAAACGGAGAATGGAAGAGCAGACAGTGCTTTGCATTGCAGTATGCCATCCTTTCATGCTCTGAAGCAAGTTGTTTCAGATTATTCCTTGTTTACAGAATGTAGACCTATTAGATGCTAAAAAATGTAAGATTACCCTTTGAAAAACATTCATTATATGGCATCAATTCTTGGAAGGGAGTCTAGGAAGAAAGTCACGAACATTTCAAATTAAATGAGGTCCTGTATTGTGATACTTATAATAAAACCCACAGACAAATCCAGTTTTAATGAGCCCTTATACTATATAAGGAATGGAAAGCAGACAGATACATTTTGGAAATGAACTGTTAAATGGTGCACCTAGCCAATGAGAGAAAGTAAGAAAAAGAAAGATTCATTGTCTAAAATGAGCTCTGGAAGAAGTGAAAGCATAAGGCATATGAAAAACAAAAAAGGTTAATCTTGCTAACCGTTTTCTTTTTTGTCTTCATGTCATGGTTTAGACCCAGTACATAACTGAGCACCATGATGCCCC
>NW_010205958.1:0-803 GCF_000695765.1 Mesitornis unicolor
TTGGGACCAGGGAGATGAAAATCCCCATTTTTCCAGCACAAAATGGCCATGGATGTGGGTGGAGAAAAGGCTGAGCCTGGGAGGGCTGGACCAAAGGCTTTGGATGGACCAGTAAAACCTCTTGGTTTCTCTATCCCTAGAATATAAAGCAGCAATTTTGACCCAAAGTGATCATTTCAGGTCATTCCTCACCCTGATAAATTTGGGGTGTATAAAAGAAGTCCCTGAGAGGGTGAGAGACTGAGGGGTGTTCTCATTCCTGGTTCTCAGTTTGGAAAGGGCCAGTGTCAGGAGGAAGGAGCCAGGCTCTGCTCTGGGATGTCCAATGCCAGGACAAGGGGCAATGGTCTCAAGCTGGACCACAGGAGGCTCAAGCTGAAGATGAGGACAAAGTTTGTCAGTGTGAGGGTGCCAGAGCATGGCCCAGGCTGCCCAGAGAGGTGGTGGAAAAAAAAAAAAGCCCTGGCCGTGTTCCTGTGTGACTGCTCTGGTGATCCTGCTCTGGCAGGGGTTGCACTGGGGGAGCTTTCCAGGGCCCTTCCCACTCCTCACATCCTGGGATTCTGTGACCCTGCTCTGTATCACAGAAGGGTTTTAAAACACCTCCCTTAGCTGATATTAAAATTCCCCGGTTATCAACAGACACAAACATTTACCCATTCGAGTGCCTTTGGATGCAGAACAGAAACCCTGGGAATTGCCATTTATTCAGCCTACGAACCCACAACTTGGATTTTTCTGCTCTTTCTGCTCCGCAGCTCACAGCAGGGATCCCTCATACACAGGTTGGCTTAGGATTTGGC
>NW_010205959.1:0-1140 GCF_000695765.1 Mesitornis unicolor
GGCCCCCCCGAAAATGGAGGCGGCTCTGCTGGACTGCGCCGCGGGGGGCACCGCCGCCTCCTCCTCCTTGGGAGCGCTGCGGGGCTTCAGGTTCAGCTTTGGCCGCTGCGTGGGACCTGCCCGGGGGCAAAAAGGTCATCACAAAACCCCATTTGAGAGAAAAATGATCCCAAAATGGGATTCTGGGGAGGAAAACCCTCCCAAAATGTGATTCTCCAGAGGAAAACCCTCCCAAAACCCGACTTTCTGGTGAAAAACCCTCCTAAAACCCCAATTCTGTGGAGAACATCCCATTTTGGGGGGAAAAACCCTCCCAAAACCCAATTCTGTGGAGGAAAACGCTCCCAAGATGTGATTCTCCAGAGGAAAACCCTCCCAAAACTCGATTCTCTGGGGAAAAACTCTCCCAAAACCCAATTCTCCATATAAAAACCCTCCCAAAACCCAAACTTTAAAGAAAAACCTTTCCAAAATTGTGATTCCCAGGAGAAAAACCCTCCCAAACCCCAATTCTCCATAGAAAAATCCTCCCAGAACCCCATTTTAGAGAAAAAGTCTCCCCAAGGCCAGATTTTAGATCAAAACCCTCCCAAATCCCAATTCTCCATATAAAAACCCTCCCAGAACCCTGTTTTAGATAAAAACCCTCCCAAAAACTGATTTAGTGGAGCAAAACCCTTCCAAAATGTGATTCTGGGGAGAAAAATCCTCCTGAAACCTGACTCTCTGAAGAAAAACCCTCCAAAAACCCCAATTATCCAGAAAAAGCCCTCCTACAAACCAAATTGTGCTGAGAAAAACCCTCCTAAAACCCAATTCCGGTGAGAAAAACCCTCTCAAAACCCGATTCTGCGCAGGAAGAGCATCCCAAAACCTGATTCTCCATAGAAAAGCCCTCCTAAAAACCCGATTGTGGGATGAAAAACCCTCCCAAAACCCTGGTGGGAGCCCGTGAAGCCCACCCTGCGGTGTCAGGGGGAGCTGTGACCCCCCTAGATCGTGGTACCTCTGTCGTCGCGCCGGAAGTCGTCGCGGGCGTAGTCGTCGCGGGCGCCCCAGCGGTCCCCGTCGCGCCGCTCGTAGCGGTCGTCGTAGCGGTCGCTGCCCCCTCGGAAGTCGTCGTCGCGGCGGTACCCGGTG
>NW_010205959.1:1241-2362 GCF_000695765.1 Mesitornis unicolor
CCTAACCCCCCCAAGCCATGGAGGGGCACCGTAAAACCACAACGGCCCTAAAATTGGGGCCTGATTTGAAGAGCAACGCCAGGGATTGACGCTGCCCGGGGAGGAGAGCGAGGGCTCGTCTTGCACAGCCCTTTCCCAGTTGCTGGGGGAAACTGGGCCATACTGGGACGCCCGTACTGGGAAGGCCGTACCTCGGTCGTAGTCCCTGCTGCGGTCATCGTAGCGGTCCCGGCCCCCGAAGCCGCGGTCCATGTCCCGGCGGGGGCCGTCGCGGTACCCGTCGCGATAGCGGTCGTCGTAGCGATCCCGAAACCCTGAGAGGGGGGGAGATGGGGGTGAGGGGTGCAGGTTTTACCCCAAACCCCCATGTGATGAGGGTTTTCCTGCGCTCGTTAGCGTACGAGTGACAAATCCCTTAACGAAGCAGGGAAATCCCTTCCCTGAGAGGTGGCGCTGACCCCTTCACCCTTACAATAAATTTGGGGGAACGGGCACTAGATCAGCAGTTGATCCCTGATGGAGCAGAACGAAGCCCGATTGGATGTGGAGAGAACGCCAATTTTGGGGGCAAAACAACAGAAAGAAACATCCCCATGGGAAAACGCAGCAGATTTGGCTCCGGGCTACGGATGAAGGGGAGGCAGCCACCAAATTCTGCAGGAAAATGCCATTTTTTGGGGTAAACTCACTGTCCCCGAAGCTGTCGTCGCCCCGGCGGGGGGGGTAATCGTCGAAGCTGTCGGTGGTGGCGGGACGGGCCCTCCAGTCGCTCTCGAACATCTCCGAGTCGCGGAAGCGATCCCGGTCTCTGCCGAAGCAGCGATCGTCCCGATCTGCCGGGGGATTAAAGGAGAGGCCGCTTCGTTAAGCCAATTAGCGCCAGAGGGATGAGGTGGCATCGTTACAGAAATGTCCTGGCCAGGAAGGGGTCGGAGGTGGAGATCTGGGGGGTCCTGGGGGGGGTTTTGTGCCCCTCGATGTGAGGGGAGACCCTCACCTTTATCCTGAGCTTGATCGGCAACGTCCACTCGTATCCTTCTGTTTCCTAGAGACTGCAAACACACACAGAGTCACAGAGTCATCACAGAATCAATCACAGAATCACAGAATGGCTCGGTTGG
>NW_010205960.1:0-848 GCF_000695765.1 Mesitornis unicolor
ACGAGTGTTAATTCCGGTGTCCCACGCACGCTGCCTTGTCAGGTCGTGTGACTTTTATAACATCAGTCTTCTGTCAAAAGTGAAATTTGTTTCCAACCACGACACCAATTTAAGGAATTTATGTGGTGAGCAAGGTGGCCCGCTCCGTGTCCTGCAGCGCTGCTGGGGAGGGGAGCGTGGTCCGCAGCACCCGCACCCTTGCCACCGCCAGAGGCGCAGCGAGGGCCGCTGGTTTCCAGCCCCCTTGGGCGGGGAGGTCTGTGTAGGAGTCAAGAAGTACTCGCAGGGTCTGGTGAATAAAACGTTGTCTTCCCTGATTGCTAACAAAGTTGAATACCAGTATTAAAACTGGGTTAACTGTGGAATGAAATATAAATAAACGTTTATCATTTTTTTCTTAAATGACAAAATGCTCTATTATAATTAAGGTAGCGTTGTAGCTGCAACAAAATTTCTCCTGGAAAGTTTGCTTTTCAAACAAGTATCAGCAAGACTTGATAGCGACCGGTGGGCCACCCGCCTCCCGCCCGTTACGAGGTGCTGCAGGCACTGGTGTTGGGAGGACCCGGACAGTGATGTTTGTCACTGTGGCTTTCGCAGACGTCGCTGTTGTGAGATGAAATACGGTTCCGTTTGTCACAAAAGGCACATCTTTTGTAGGCACTGCGGATACTTGCAGCAGGAAAGCCCAATGGCACAGGAATGGCAAAACCCTTGTTTTCCTCCATCTGCAGTGCAGCATAAGCACCAGCCCTTTTCCCGCTGCTCGGGACTGCGGTTTATGCCTGAAGCCGGTAAATATTTGTGCTGGCGGTGCCTGCAGCCCGACGTCCAAGGTCAGCGCGGCC
>NW_010205961.1:0-2676 GCF_000695765.1 Mesitornis unicolor
CGTCAGTGCACTGGAGGAACCTCCTGGACTGCAATGCAAATGCTATTGCAGTTCCCAGTGTCCTAAACAGCATGTTTAATGGAAACTTTGGCAATTCTGCAGCACTGTGCCATGAAGACAGTCCTGACACAGTTGAACATCCCATAGGGAAAAAAAGAAAGGAGGTGGTCATGTAGTCGTATCATAAAGCACAGTCACCAATGGGTGTAATTATGGTTGAACATAATTATGCACCTCCTAACCTCATATTCCTTAATTATAGCACCTCCTAACTCTTTGAGTGCTTGCCTTGGAACTCAGTCTGGTGTAGTTCTGCTGGCCTACGAAACATGTGTCTCTGTCAGCTGTGACTCTCTTATTGCTAAAGACAGTTACTTGGTTAATGCAAACATCAGTGGGTTTTCTGTATGTGTTTAACTTTTTAAAGCTAGTTAGTGAATAAATTTGGCGGTAGACTTTGAAGAAAGTAAAGCTGTTATCAAAAGCTTTGGCTGTCTTGTTTTTCTGTGGAATGAGAGCCATTCAGGAGAGCTCAGGGTAGCAGCTAGGGAGCCAAGGAATTTTGGAAGCTTCTCAGTGCTTTTGGAGCAGATAGTGTCATTGTCAAAACTGAGTGTCAGAGCAAAACACAGTCCCCAGCAGCCACAGTACTTCCTGCCAGAGTCACATGACATGACAATTCCCTCCAGCACTCTTTGCCTGGATGATCTCACCACTCCTGCCCCTACCTTCCTCTCTGTTTGGGAAAAAAACTCAGTCTCCTCTGAAATGAGCCATGATAAAAATGTGTGTCTCACATGTGAATATATCTCAAGGGCTCTCTATTGAAAGGAAGCTGTCCATCCAGTTAGGTCTACGTCATCATGGTGAAAGCAGAGAAGTGCTCCACCCACAGCAATGTTTTGCCCTTAATGGAAGAACTTAGCCTAATCCTTATATTCATTTGAAAATACTTAACAGCAGTGTCCTGGTTTCACTGGGATAGAATCATAGAATCAATTTTCTATTCAGGAAAGCTGCGTTTTTGAGAAGACTGCAGCACCCAATTTGGTGAGAACAAAGTTGATAAGACACTTTGTTTTAGTTTTTGGCCAGCACTGGTATGCAGATTGCCATAGTGATCAAGGTTAGCAGTTTTGAGTTAGTCAGGTGCAGAAGCTAGGAGGAGTGAAAGCCAGGGCAGCTGAACCAAGCTGGAGAATGAAAATTATTCCATACCATAAACATCACACTCACTATAAATTGGGGAGTTTGCTGGGGATGACCCTCTCTTTCCTTGCTGGTTGCCATCCCTGGAGGGTTTCACCCATCATTCTGCTTCCGAGGCCTATTTCCCCACTCGTGACTGTTGCACTCTCGCTGGAGATGTGGTGCTTGCAGTATTTGTCATCTAGCATTCACTGCTGGGAGTGCACAGTTCATGATTACTATATGAGCTGAGTATAACTTTGTGTATTTTATCTTAATATTTGTATTAATATTAGTTTCTTATTATTAATATTAGTTTCTTATTATTATTGTATTATCTCTGTTTCCATTTCAACCCATGAGTCTCCTTTCCTTTTCCTTCCCTCCTCCCCAGGTGGGGAGGGGTCGCTGGGTGATAGAACAGCTGCCTAAACAAAGAAAAGTGGTAGACAGGGAGACAGACTACGACAAATACATCTGGATGATATAGTCTTTTGTCTCAACAGTGTTTCTATGAAGAATAGCAACGACTGGATTGGTTGGATTTCAGTGTCTTTAAGAAAAATTCCTGCACTGAATAAGTAATAGAAAACTACTTGTCATCTTAAAGGATCCTGTAAATCCAGATGTATGAGAAAGTTGTACAACAATACATAGCTTAAAGCAAAAAACATTATTTAGCTAACAAAGTGAAGGACCACCTAGTTCTGTTGAATCTTGATATCTTTTGATAGGGGAAGGAGGTACAAAGAAGCTTTATTTGCTCTGCTGTGCAGTGGCTAGGCTGTATGACAAAACTTAAGTAACAAGACACTCCAAAGGGAACAGGTGAGGGAGGATGGAGACAGTAGCAAGTAGGACTTGCACAAAAGACATCCCTAGGGATGCAGCATGATTTCAGATGGCTCTACCTGGAGCTCTGCTCTGTTGCCCAGCTCTGCCCATAGGCAGCCCACAGTCTCATGAGACTCTGAAAGAATAGTATGAGATGAACAAAGAAAATTAGTACTTTTAAAAAATTACAATATGTGTTTAGAGATTGTCAAAATCCACTAGTACAGCAAGAACTCTACTACAAATGTATGCCTACTGTCTTGCCCTAACTTTCGTCAAAACATTCATAAGTTTCTTCTGATAGTGAAACTGTCACCAAATTGGGTGCTGCAATCTTCTCAAAAGATCAAGATCGGGAGACGTGCCCGAAGACTGGAAGAAGGCTAATGTCACCCCTATATACAAGAAGGGTTCAAAGGAGGACCCAGGTAATTATAGTCCCATTAGCCTCACATCGATCTCTGGGAAGATTATGGAGCAAATCCTCCTGAGTAATATCACCAGTAAACTGGGACACATGATTGGGAAAAGCCAGCATGGATTCACCAGGGGCAGATCATGCTTAACAAATCTGATTGCTTTCTATGACAGAGTGACCCGTTCGGTCAATGTAGGGCGAGCAATGGACATTGTCTACTTGGACTTCTCCGAGGC
>NW_010205962.1:0-57474 GCF_000695765.1 Mesitornis unicolor
TCCAGAAGGCGGGTCACCTTGTCATAGAATGTCGATGTGTCGATGATTTATCTCTGTGCCCTCATGAGCCACTTCGGGCAGCGCCCTCCTGTTGCTCCTCTGTGCTCAGCTCTGAGAGCAGTGCCCTCCTGTTGCTCCTCTGTGCTCAGCTCTGCTAAGGATGCCACTTCTAAGGTAGGGCTTCATCATGGAGAAACACCTCTGGGGACTTGGAGGTTTTAACTAGCTTTAAGCCCTGGTCAACAAGGTGTATTTGGCCATAGCTGCCCTCTAAACAAAGGTAACCTCCTCTTTGTGTTCTATCCATTTTTACCCGTCTTTTCCTAGATGAGAATTCGCCCATATTTTAATTTCCCTATAAAAAAATTAGTTCTCCTATTTTAGACCTTAGAGATACTTGTATTGAAGCAACTAAGGAGGAGCTTGGCAGTGAAAGACTATCCCAAATATGCCAAATAAAACTGGCCTTTGTTTTGTGCCATTTCCGGACTCTGCAACATTATAATAACAAATCCTGAAACCATATGACAGTAATACAGAGCATCTTTTTGTGATAAACATAAGTAACGATCCTTGTCAAAGAGACACGGGAGTGAGTAATACATGGCAATCTCCATTCAAAGAAAAAGAAAGAACAACTTTCCAAAAAAGAAAAGTTACATTTCCCTAAATCTCTGCATATCAGTGGCCATAAAGCAATAAAATTCCAGGACACTGTGAGCTTAGGCACACAGAGGAGTAAATGGGAAAAAAATGTTTGGGAAGACAATGTAACATTGTCTCATAATTTACAAACCCCTAATGATTTCCAAAGCTGGTATGTGAGATTTACCCTCCTTTTTTGGCATTCAAATTGATGCAGGAGCTTTTTCTTGCCAACTAGAACATTCTTTAGGTGTTTTTTTATTTCGCATGAAGTTCGTTGTGATCCCTTGCTTGCTATTATTCATAAATTAATTTCTGGCATTGCAATAAATTGTAGGAAAACCAATAAACCACAAACGTACAGCTAATTCCTTGTCATTTTTCTTTCTTTCTTTTAAAAAAAAAACAACTCAACAAAACAGTCTGTGGGAAAGGAAAAGAAAAAGAAGCAGTAAATGTTTGCTGAGGTGCTGGATCCACAGCATGAATTTATGTTTCCAATTGTTCTTCCTCACTTGTCAAAGAAGTTTTATTGCAGTCGACAATCTTTATTGGGTCTGTTGGGCAGGGCCAGCTTCAGAATGCATCATAGAGTGTGCCTGTGTAATACATGGAAACACATTTCCAATGACTGGTAAAACTGGGGCAGATCCCAAAACTCTGACTCAGTTTCTGCTCAGCCTTTACCATGAGACCAACAGGTTTTCTGTGTGAAAAATCTCACATCTGAGAAAGTCATGGGGTCGTTAACTATTGCATGAAGTAAATGTTCACATCTGCACTTAATTGAAATTTCAGCCCACCAGACATTTTCATTTCAGAAAGGGTTGGTCACCGAGGTGCGCATTTGTGCAAGCACTTAGCACACCACAGGCACCAACGTGTGCACAAACTGCTTCTGGGGGATAAAGTGGTGTTTCTTATAGCAACCCTACCCAGCAGGCTGGCATGGGCCAGGCAGCAGAAGAAAGTACCATTAAGAGCCAGGGGAGAGCCTGTCACTTACAGCTCATTCCCCAAGACAAAGGAAAATGTGTGTCTAGTCCATTAGGCAACTGAGATGTGAAAATAGCTCCATTTTTCTTGGTGCGATAATACAGATTTAGAGCCTCATTTCCATTAAAATTACTGGGTTGAAATGTCCACACTGGATCCTTATTATGATTAATCCATACACAGGCAGGTATGTACATATAGTAGCTCTAGCTCATCTGTCTGTCTCTTTTGGCAGATCAGAGTTCAGATTCAAATTTGCTTTGGGAAACAACAGGCAGGGATTGTGAAGTCCTTCTCTGCTTGGAGATTTTGCTCCAGAACTCAATGGTATTTAGGCACCAAATTCCCATTGAAATATTAGATCGAGAGTATCTTAAGAGCGCCGAGGAGCTGGGCATTTCATCTTCAGTTCTAATGAAGCTTCAAGTAGTTTAGCTACTTAAAGAGTGCTACTTGACTAGAGATCATAGGAGTGTTCCTGGCCATCTGGAAGCTGAGCTTATTCTCCTGCAAGTTTTATTCATTGAGACTTTTATGGTCCAGCTTGCGAAAGCTTGCATGAACTGCCATGTCCTGCCCTTGAAAGCGTGGAGGCTCCTTCAGGCTTGATGGGCACTGTTGGCACAAAGAACAGATTTACCGACAGAAGGGATGAATGGACTTTCAGGATCCTTCTGAATGAGAAATAGCCCTGCCTGAAGTTTTCTGATGTGAGCTGACTACTTTCAGTTCAAGCATTACAGCAATTAGGAAAATCCTGCTTTTTGCTAAAAAGGAAGGATTAACAAAATGTTTTCTTTCTTTTTTTAAAGCTCTTCTTTCTAATTGAGTCCCATCAAGACTCAAACAGGCCTGCAATGGCACTTGAAATTACCAGCGTGCCAGGCGGTAACACTAATCCAGAGGTAAAACTCCTGCAAAATGTTTTTCTTGGAATTCCTCACCTTGCTCACAAGAGTCAAGTGCACACAGGCTGGATTATCCCCAGGCAGGACATTCACACAGGTCTGTAGATTCCTTTCAGCTGATGACAAGGATAGTAGATAATACATACTATAATATGTACATATATGTCACCCACAGTCCTCTGGGGTGAAATGGGAAGGGTACTGCTGGGATGAACTGTAGCATCAAGTAGAAGCTGCAGGGTTTTCCAGCCTTCTAGCCCTGCGGTGCTGGTGGGCGTGCTTGTGCTTTGCTCTGATCCGATTAGCTTTGTGATAGCTCCTGCCTTCACTCACAATCTGTGGATTCAGTGATGTGCCGGAGTTATGGTCACTTAACAAGCTATAACCCATCAGCTGAGCTCCAGTAACATCCACGCAGGCACTTCTAGCATGCTCCAGCAGCCAAGTAGTGCAGTTTAGCGTCAGTGCCTCTCCCTAAGGTCAAGTGGGATCAAATTATGTCACAGATTATGCCGGCTGTGAGCTTGTGTGTGCTGAGTGCATAGTTCAGCAGAACACAGTAATTTATGGCAGGGATGTGTATCTCAGCCCCTGGCCTGTCTTGTCTTTTGGAGATAACTATGAAACCTTTCAGGAGACCCTATCTATGAATTGCTTTTGGGTTAGCGTGGAAGAGATGGGTGTGAATGTGACACCAGGAATATAATAGAAAGAACACGCAATTGTGGATGGTGGAGCCTGGGCAGCCATCTATCTCATCACCAGGATGACATGGATGTATGCTCCTTACTCTGGAAAAGACTCCTTCCTTTCCCATTTCTGGTGCTCTTCAGTCTAAACAGAACAAAATGTGATGGTCTCCAGTTCACTACAGGACTGAGAGCAGTGGACATTCAGCTGTGGGTTAGTAGGAAATGATTAATTTTTCCAGAAGACTGCACTGCTCTTTTATAAAACATATTAGTGTTGTTATAAATCAATGAACATGGTTTGTAATAGCAATGATGCCCTTGAAATCTGTTAATACTGCAGTCAGTAGTGGTTTGCCCAGAGCATTTAGTGCCCTTGGTTTCACCTTGGGCTATTAACTAACAAATCGGTTATTAGCCAGTGGTAATGACCAATTTTCTAGGGATGATTGCTTAAATATTGCCCACCTTGAAAAGAGAATTATTGCTCAACTGAAAACTGAACCCTTATTTTCAACTCGACAGAGCTAATGATCTTATCTGATTTCTTTATCTTCCTCCACCTACTCGAAGGTGGTCCGAGAACATATTGCTAGAGAGCTGCTTCGCCTTCTGCCTTCTGTGACTTGAATCCAGGAAAAGTTCCATATTTAATATTTATTCCCTAAGCATTGGGGGATGAAGACAGATGGTAATGAAACCAGCGTTGCTGAAAGTGACCACAATGATAATAGATTCTTTATGATGTCCAGGAATTCTGGACTCTCAGTCTCGGCTTAAATGTAGCATGGCGCCAAGCCCGTCACCTTAAGCTTAGTATTCCTGTCATTTCCCTGACCTGTCTTTAGACCTGATGAGTGCAGGCTGCACTAAAGGCATCAATCTGTCTTTCTCCCCCTATAAATGTTTTAAACACCCAAAGCTGGTCACAAATGACACATTCTGCAGGAAAACCTTTGTGGAGCAGGGGCTTGGAAGCAAAATATCTAGGGGCAAAAAAAAAAAGAGTATTTACTCTGGATCTCATTGGATGTATACGTTTGTTAACATGTTACACATTGGAGGTATACACGTGTGGTTTGTGCTTTCTGCTTCTTACAGTCTTCTCCCAAAAGCAGTAAGTTGTAAACATTTTTGGAATAATGAACTTCTCCATTTTTTCAGGATAAGTGCAAACAGCTACGTTTTGAATTTAGTATATGGACAGTGGAATTTTGGTTGTTGAGGATCCCTTAGGACCCGCCCAGCTCTGAGGACCACAGGATGAATGGCAGGGTTTTGATTAGAAGCTGAATTTCCCCCTCTTCTCAGGCTGACCCTGCTGCTAAATAAAAACTCTGCATGTCAGAAATGAAAAAACCTAAATGTGGTCATACCCAGCAGTAGTTTGGACCTTGCGTGGATAGGGTGGGCTTGGAACAAGAAGTCAGAGGAAGAATTTGGGCAGCACTTGAGCTCCTGTGGCCAGTGATGCTCTCTTGTAACTCACAGATGTGCTGTCCTGCAGGGTGCAGCTTCTGCACTGTGGCCTCCTGCCCAACTGCAGGACCAGGCCCACTCTTATTAAGGTTAAAAAATGTGAATATCATGTCTGATATCCACAGGCATGGAGGGTCCTGTCTGCTTACCTCTCTCTTCCTCCATCAGGAATGTGTAAATGAGAGTTTAAATCTGTGTTATGGCACTAGATGGGCTCAGCTTCTGCCTCCCCAGATGTCTCTGGCCTGCAGAGATGAGCAGTAGCTTGGGAAAAAAAACAACCCAGAAAATGAACAGCAGTGGCCCGTGGACAAGCAACTTCTTGTTTTATACCATCTTCTGCTTTTCTTTTATTTAATTTCATTTATCTTTTCCTTGGAGTCTGTGTAGGTTGTGCTGTGGTAATGGAAGCTGTATATGCAGCTGAACTCAGTAAAATCAATGGCAAAAGTCCCTGTGAGTCCTAGCAGGTCAAGATGTATATGTCAAATATTTGAGGAGAGGTGAGATGACTCATTAGATAAAAGTGAAAGCTTATATGCCCATGCAGGAATTTGATATCTTTGTTCTGTGTGAATATTGTACCACTTCTTTTTTTACAGTTGAACTTGATGATCTTAAAGGTCTTTTACAACCTAAATGATTTTATGATTCTGTTTTATGAAATAACAGCATTTAAATCACTACAAAAAGAGAGCAACGCGCGTGTAAGAAACTGTCTTACAGGGCAGCAATGGAAAACCAGGCCTACCAAGCAGGGAATGCATCTTCTAAGATGCTGCTGGATAAATAAATAAATAGACTTTCTTTTTTCTTACTTTCCAAACAAGAGCAACATGCAGCGCTCTTCATCTGGCTGAGACAGCAGGAACAGTCTGCTGGGGACATTGGGGAGCATCTTTCTTGCCTCCACTCTCTATGCTGCCAGTGTCAGGTCACTGGTGCTGGGTCTTGTTGAGATTCCCAGTCCAATAGGAGTAAATAATGGATGTTGCACCAGCTGGCTGGTTGGCCTATAAAATTCTGTTTCTCAACACGGGATAAAAGGAGAGAAAAAAATGCACACTCTCCTGTCCATATTCCTAATGCTGCTTCACTCTAAAATATATAATGTAACTTTTACCTAGCAATGTTTTTAAAAGACTTTCTTAGTGCATTAGGCCAAAGCACAGTCAGTCTGTATGGTAGGGCCATGCAATTATCTGTTTTCTGTAGTTAAATTAGGTTTTGTGCAAGCTAAAACACTTGCGGCCTGGTAACCATCAGTAGTGCTCTAAATATCCAGTTCTCACAAACCAGAAGATTTTGCTGGGCTGGGTGCATGAAGAATATGAAGGGGAATGGAGTTGTACAATTGTGCTGCTACTACTTTATCACAGGAGCAAAGGTGTATGTTCAGCACATGCACCTTTTCAAAATCAAACTGCCTTTATTCTGCCCTCGCTGAAAGCTGAGAACGATTCCCACAGAGGGAAGCTTTATGCCAATACCAACTGAACTGGAACCACCCCTCCTTTCACTAAATATCTTGAGGACAGACACATAGAGAAAGATATCCAAAGGGACTCCTTTGTCTAGCTGGAAATACTTGAAAAATGCCTGCATTTCAGAAAGTGGATGCTGGACTCCGCTTGAAAACTCAGTAAGTGGTTTGAGCCATCGGAATAGAAGTCCTAGTAATTGCTGGGCATTTTGGAAAGCCTGGTGTCTGCTACCCTGTCAAACTTTTGTGTAACTATTTGAAGCAGGTAAAGCTCAACAATAATTAGGTCCTTCCTCTCAAGGCAGAACATGAAGTCTCAGGAGAGGCACTAAAATTTGGCAAGACAAAGTGCAAACCAAACTAAATCATGGCCATGCAGTTGAAGTTCCCTCCTTTCAGTAACCCACAGTACACACAAATGCACCTTAACTTGCAAAATCTATTGCCACCAGCAGCATAGCCTCAAGAAACAGCGATTTTCTTCTTGCTTTCAACTGACTTCTTGCAAGTCTTTACGGTGCTTTCTATGTGCCCCAAATCCAAAAGAATAAACTAGCCCAACGGGTCAGGTCCTCTAGAGAGTACAGAAAGGGGATTTACCCAAATTCTTTTTGATCTGAGGGTTGGCTGCATTTGTCTAGAGCTTGTGTAGGTAGGTGGGAGCTCTCATCCAAAGCTAGGCTGGCCTCTTAAGAGGCATGGGCTGCAGTGACTTCTGTAAGGGAACAGCAGCTTTGGAGCTTGCTGAAAGTTTCTGACTTGCTGTGTGGGGTGTAAACAGCACATGTGCAGTGAGGTAGTCCAAGAAATCCTGGCCAGATGGTATTCTGGGCTGTGGTATGTTCTCCATTACTGGAAACTGTGCTATTGCAATTGGATGTCTTTCTGAAAGATACTTGAATTCAGCTGCAGCTATTGGACTTGATGTGGAATTTAATTTAGAGAAGCCTCATGAGCTGTGTTGTGCAGGAGCCTGGATCGGGTGATCAGTAGTACCTTCTGGCCTAAAATCACAACTGCCTGGATCTGTAACTTACCTTGTTAAAAGCTGGGTTTGGCTTTTACACAGGCCAGGTTGCCCCCAGCAGTGTGATTTTTCTAAAACTTACGCTAGAAAAGACTGCCAAAATCTTCTGCTACAAGGAGCGTAGGCAAATACGCAGTGGCTGTACGTCTGCTCTGTGTATTTCTGGTGAGCAAAATAGAAATCTTTCCAGTAAAAGAACTCAGAAGATGTCTGTTTGCCAAGTTACTTTCCTCCTTGGCTGAGAGTTTAAGGGAACATTTTTTTTGTCATTTAAGTGAGAAAACAATGCGATAGATTCTGTAGTTCTGACCCCCGTTCTCCAGAGCACACGCTCCCACCACCCTGGGTTTTGCACATCTTCACAGGGAAAATCAGGAGCAAAAAGTTCAACTCTTGGGGCTTATCTGAGCAGGAAGTTAGTACAGGGTAAGTCTGGGCATATGCTTTAGGCACTGTAGCTGTTTTGTGTTAACTCCCAGAGCGGATGTTCTTCTGTACTAAAGCACCTTTGTGCAATTGGGTTGATCCTCTTTACAAGTGGATTAATTTAAACTACAGAAAAGGTACTTGTGGTTCAGGACTTTGTGAAATGGCTACTATGTTCTAAATCTTCATCCTGCTTTCCTTTGTGCTCCTTTGCTTATAGCCAAGTCGTTACTAGAACAGCATTTACACTTGCTTAGAGTGTCTGCAGAGAACCATATGGGATTTTTTCCTCTTCTAAAAGGCCAGAATAAAGTCAATACATTATTCTGTTTTAGTAAAACAGACAATTAAGATATTTCAGTGTCCTAGAGAGTCTCCTATGGTTCAAAAAGTCCTGCCTCCTGCTAACCTGGTGCCAAAGTAGTTTGGCAATACCTTGAAAACAGAAAGGGTGAAGGCACCAAATGCTGCAGAGCAAAGCAAGCCTGTTAAAGTCTTGATTGGAACATGCCCCTGAATGACACTTGCAGAGAATTTTCATAAGTCTGAGGTAACAAGTTTGTGATCATTCTGTTTCTAAATGAAATCAATTTTGATTATTACCATGATCTGTCTTGGAGAAGCTCTGACTTCATTAGTGCCTGTGCAAACTCCGTGAGGATCCCTCCAATACCATCATGTGGAACAACTTTGCTGACTGCAGCATGGGAGTTGTAGGTGCAAGTGACTTATTAGATGAATTTGTCTCCAACAAGTTGATGAAGTTGTTCCTTTGGTATCTCATGTGTTGATTTATCTATGTTTATTGCAAAACTGTTCCAAGCAATGGTCATCCCAGTAGTGATAACTGAGGTGAGCACTGAAAGTTGGCCAGTATTAAAGGTTGTCAGGAAATGAGGTTATACACACCATAGATAGTTTCACACATCTGTGGCTACCTGTGAGACAGTTTTACTTGTGTGAACACCAGTAATGAAGGCTCAGTCATCCCTATCTGCAGCATGCCTTTATATAGATAAAGTTGTTGTGATTTCTGCTGTGCAGTGGAGAGTTTTGATGCCCGTGCAATGCCATGGCAGAGACACAGGAGATCAGAACTGAAAGAGCAGATCCAGGATGACACAAACGCCAGAATGACACCAACATCTGGATACTCCATTAGGAGTGGGGATTCCCAGATGGTGTGGAGAGAAGGGGGGGGAAATTGGGCTGCAGACACCAGACGGTCTCACCTTTCCTTGGAGAAAGGAGGTGGAGGGGTCAGTAGCAACAGAAAAGCAATGAGGAAGATCTACTGAGGCTTGTCTCCGTTCTCTCATCTCTTTCCATTGCCTTCCACTGCCTTGGCCAAGTTGCCTGATGAATTTTCCTACTCTCAGTGCTGGCCTTTTATTCTTTGAAGTCATGCTGTGCTCTGCTCCCAGATGGCTTCTCCTATGCCCCTGTGCTTCCCCTCTGTCAAGCACATCATTAAAACTCATTCTTTCCAAAAGGTAATTTATACACTCATAACACTCCACATTAAATATCTGCGGGTTTTCAAAGGGAAACAGTAGAAATCATTTCCAAACATGCTAACTTTGCTATCTTTTCTAGTTCTACCTTTTTCCCTCCTCTTCCCCATGTTTGTATTGGTTTTACTCACAATCAAGGATACCCAAGGTGACACTTACTTCTTAAGAGCCTGGGAGACAGAAAAAGATTATCTTCAAGTAAACATGGTACATTGCTCCTTTACAACAGCTAATGAACAGATGAAACTGCCAGGTAGAGTTTTGTCTCAACAGCCTGACTTGAGAACAGATTTTGATCTCCTACTTCAATGCTGAAGGCTGTTTTTCTCTCTTAGTAACCATGCCAGTACATTCTGCAGAAGGCAGCACATCCTCTCCTTTGTGTTAATGGGGAACCCACTGTTTCTGTAAAGAACTTCCTAAAAAGCCAGGAAGAGGTGAACAGTGAACTTGGCTTCCTCTGCTATGATTTTCTTCTCCACCTGTCTATAATAAATCCAAGATGCTACTTGTTTCTGTAAGTCTTGAGAAATAAAGTTGTTTGGCTGGAACTAAAGAAATGCAACAGGTAGGAGGGTGATGTTTGCTATTTCCTTTGCAGACTAGACACTTGCATTTTTTTCGCAGAACAGATGACCAACAAAAACATCAGTATTCTTGCATGGCTTGTGTTGGACCAAAGATCTTACAGTCTGTTCACTACGTGGCTGTGCTCTTAGGATAAAATTTTCAGTGATGTCAGGATGAAAATAAAACTTCCGACTGATGCATGATGGCAGTGGTTGGTATCTTTTGTCATAGACTTGGTGTTGATCTGCACCTTTGACTGTTGCTTGAACTAACAGTAGGCCTTCTCCTTCCCACAGGCTAGGAAGCATCTGCTAGTTTACTTAATGCTTTTCCCTCTGGTATCCTTTTGTGGTGGTCTGAGCAAAACCTTGAAGGTGAAGGTGAAACACATCAAATAAAACACTCTTGCAGCAGTGCTGGTTCAGCCAGGGAGAGAGCAGTAATGAAAAGAGCGTGACATCACCTGCTTATCCTTCCAGCTCTGTTTGGCAGGCCAAAAGACTTTAGAGAAAGCACAGAGAGACACCAAACACTGTAAGTTTGAGCTAAATAATAATAAAATATTCATTATTCATTAAAAGTAATTAGTACTTTTAATAATAGCATTAAATGGCAAATAGTTCCAAAGTGGGCAGATTTGTAGCAGTTACTTTACTTCCCTTAAAAACAGAAGACAAAACAACAAATACAATGTGTAACCAAGCAGTAATATTCTATTTTATAGTCTCTGGCAATAAGTTAATAATGGCTCTGTGGTGTAAAGGGCTCAGGACAATTTTAAAGGAATTTGATATTTCAGTCATCCAGGGAGCCATTTTTAAGTGTGGCTGGACTTATTCACGAGATGGAGCCCTGAAATCGTGGAGGCTGACCTGCAAAAAAAGCAAACAAAAAGAAGGCTTTTTGATTCTATCATAAACATTTGGCTGTAAATCACCACCAGCCCCAGAACCCACTTAAAAAATATGACGTTATTTGACATTTTCTTAGCAGTCAACTAGAAAGCTCCAGCTCCCAGATCACACAAATTTAGTTTAATGTAAAAGTACAGTAAGCTACCCAGTGCCTTTCATGATTATATCAACAGCACTTTCTGTTGGCTGACACATCAGGCTTGTTTAAAATCACTAGACCAAAGCAGACATGCTTTCCTTCACCTTTTTTTCTTCTCTCGTAATTTCTGAATCAATCAATTATAGGAGATTTTGAGAAAGTAGTAATAAAAAAAGCCCAAAACAAACAGAATCACAGAATCCTTAAGAAGATGGCCGGTTCAAGTGCCAACTGTTAAATCATCATTATTAACGACAAAATGGTGTTTTATGACTTTGGAAATAAACAGAAGTACTGATCTGAAAACTGCTTCTCTTGTTCCTTGCCGTTTTCTTCATAACTGCAATTTATAAGAAGCTGTCTGGCTGCATCTCAGGGATACGAGAGAAAGCGTCTTCCTTGTGAAAATTAGAAATAGATTTCAATTTTCCTGCTGCTGTTGTAACTAAACAGCCTGTTAACCTATTTAAATAGGAGGACGTACTGTGTACTCCTGGTCTAGAATACATCGAAAGTAATGTGATTATGACTGTTTTGATACAGCCCTATCTCACTGCTACCTAGATGCTCTTACATGAATGATACATGGAATTAGTTCCAGGTTTCTTCTCTTACAATTAACATATTAATGTACCAGACAGATAATGCTAGAAGCCTGGATGCTTGAGCACACACAGTGCCTTCTTCACTGAGCTCTAACGCAGCCGCTGCGAGTCCTCAGGAAACTCTCTGCCTCCTGCTTGTCCTGAGAGCAGCCCTGACCTATGGACCACAGCTGAGATACTTTAGCGCTTATTTACTTTGTTGGCCTCAGAAATTCCATTAAAAAAAAAAGGCTCAGTGTCAGGCTGCCTACAACGGGGTCTTTGCTGGTCCTATGTACGTGTGTTGACGTGTGTATGTATGCACATCACGGCTACACACATTCCTCGACATATGCAGAGACAGTCTAAGGGATTTTTAAACACCCAGCTCTCACACACACGTTTTTCATATATGCTTGTATGTATGTTTAGACCACGGCATGCAGGCCATGTATTTTTGTGTTTGTATATGTAATGTGGAGGTTTAGACAGCCTCCCATGACTTTATATGTCAGGGATCCAGCATGGCTGGTGAAAGTTTCTAATCTTTAGTCTATCTTGGTGAAGCACTAATGAACTTGTAAAAACAGGAAGCAGTGAAAAACAAATGAATTTCAGCTGGTGTTTGAAGAGCTGTCAGATCCCCTGGCTGAAATGTTTCAGAGGAACATCTTTCTGATAAAACCTCTGAGAAAAGTGGAGGAGTTTCAGAAGAGTGATTGGAAAAACAGGATGCCGACTGGCAGGCTTTGCTAATGCATTGCATCTGTAAAGACTCCAGCAACCGAACACAGCATTAGCTATGTGAGAGCCTGGAACTAGGGAAAGTTATTACATCTGAGCGTGATGGGAAGAAGGGGGAAGGGCAAAAGCAGGCTGGTCCCTTTATACATCTTGAAGTCTGCAGTTTTTTTCGAGCCTTTGACATTTTTCATTCCATTTACTTTGCTGTCAGCATGCAGACTTAATTCTAACACTAATGAACAATGCTACTTTGCTGTCCAATATCATCTTTCACCCGAGGTTCTCCAAACATTTCACAAATGTTAAGGAAGCTTTGCAATACCAGCGTGAGACAAAGCTCGGACTTGCTGGCTTCACGCAGGATATTGTGGAGTCTGCACCTCGTTGGCAGATGTTATCCTCATTTTACAGTGGTTTAAATAATGGAATCGCAGGATCCTCGAGTTTCTACTAATTTCCTCTTTCTCTGTTCCAGTGTTTCTATGCCTGTTCAAATGACCTCCTGGTGCTGGCCACTGCTTTTGGGGGGCTGCTCCTTCCGCTGTCTAGGTCAGGAGTCTGTTGCTTTGAGTCTTAACTCCTGCTTGAGCCATGTTCCTGAAAATCAGTGAGACTGGAGCAGGGCCCACACGGATAAAGGAACTCAAGGATATTCTTGATTCCTCCAGTCTACACATAGCCATGCTTCAGAAAGCTGGGAATTGGGTCCTTAAAATCAGAGGGGTGTTAAAAAAGTAGAGTGAAGTGACTTGGCAGCAAGTGTGAAGCAAACTGTAGCAGAACTATGGTTACTCTTGTGGCATTACCCAAACGCTTTCAGCTCTGCTTTTGCTGGAGGTGTCTCCCTGAGCTGAACCACCATCCAAGGGGCTTGCATGACAGCAGGAGCCTGCTGTAGGGTCTCAGTCGAGTGAGACTCTAATACAAAATGTCAGCCTTACAACAGACAACGTGGTGTATTTTCCTTCCTGAGGTCAGTCGCTTCTTGTTTCTTTGCATTCAATCAATCTGCAATTCAGCAAGACGCTTAGGCGTGAGCTTTCCTTGCTCAGCAAAGCACTGAAACTCCTGTCTGCAAAAAGTCTCTCATCTCTTCCAAGAATGACTCCGAGGTTATGCACGTGCCCAGTGTGAAGTCGGTGCTCTCCGTGCGTCACGGTGGAGCTGAGAACTGCTTTTGGGTGTCTTTCTCGGGCTGTCACAGCCCTTTTTTGGGGCAGTGCCTCCAGAGGTTGGAGGCTTTGTTTATGCCTGAACGGTTTCTAACATCCGAGTCACAGCAGCAGCACAGCAATTCCAAACATCCTCTTCTCTGCAAGAGGATCTAACAGTGGGCCCAGGAAAGCCAAGGACGAAGCAGCAACTGAAACAATGTAATGTAAACAGGAATACATCTTTAAAACAACAAGATGCAGAAAAATATCTAACAAAGCTGGTCTTCATTAAACCATTTCTCAGCTGTCTCTTTCAGCCGTTCCCACTGCTGCTTCAGTGCATCCCAGTTCCTTCTGCTCCAACAGCCCTTCCTTGCAAGGCAGATGCTTTTGTGGGTGAAACAGCAGGCTGGGAGACTTAGTTTTGCTACTGAGCAGTGTCACGTTTTCCTTTTCAGGGCCTGTCCTGTGATTCCTACCACCCCTAACTCCCAAAGGCCTGTGTTCATGTTTAGTTTTACGTACACGAGCCACAGCAGCTCTAGTCAGTGAGTTTACACACGTGTGGCAGGCACTTGGAGGGTTGTGTAGGCAGGGTGAGCGCAGCTCTACCAGGCAGATGCTCTCTTTGAGGAAGATATTCAGGGCATAGCTCAAAAAGCCGCTGCTTTCACTTCAGACAGTGTTTACATAGATATAAAAATATTTCTCAATCACACAAAAATATCTGCTTCTTAATTTCTGTATGCTGTGCTCCTTCCGTAACTAATTAACCATCACGATGTCCTATGAAAAATGTAATTATCTCAGTCATCATTGTCCCATTTCACAGGCAAGGAAAACCCCAGGGACACCTTGCTGGATTGTACCAGTGTTTTGTTGATCTCAGTAAGCCTGTGAGCTTCTTAAGCACAAGACAAGATCTACAAACCCTACCTTGGTTCTGGAAGGAAATACATGATGAAATATATGACGTGCTTTTACTTACAGAGAAAAAGGACTATTTTCATATTTCTAACATAGCGCTTACTTGTCTATCTGTTGCTTTGCTTTGATCCACTTCATCTTTTTGAGGCACCTGGCTTCCTACGGCAAGGAAGGAATCACCTTTTGTTAGCTGATTGCATACCATGTGCTAACACCCACTCTAACCCTGGCAGGCCCTTCACGTTTCAGTCATCACCTGTTATTTCGGACGGGATAAAGGGTTTTGTTTATTTTTTTTTTTTGTATTTGTATCATCACTGGGCTGTTTGAAAGAGTTGCACTAATTATGAGTTTGAAAGAGTTGCACTAATTATGAGTTCCATTCTTTTTTAATTCAGGTTGCTGATATTTTGATACTAAAGAATCCACTTTTATGAGACATACTTTGCTAATCTGCCAAAACCAGAGTTGAGTTCCAGGCCATGTTGTAGAAAGGTGATGGAGATGCCCAGTTGCAGCTCGAGATAAAGCGTGTTTCTAGCAGTAGTCAATGCAAAAATAGAAATTTGCAACAATGTAAAATCTGACGTTTCTTGGTCTAAGACTCTAGACATCTGGGTTTATAAAGAATTTTAATTTTGGAACCTGATTATTCAGTTTCTGTCACACACATCGGGGTTTGCACTGCCATGTTCGTTAGTGTCTAATGCTGGCTTTGACTGGAGATCAGATACTGGATGAGGAGGACTTTGTTCCTGGGTGGCTGTGGGGTTGTGTCCCCTGATGTTGGCTTCAACCCCATCTTAACTGCTGGACCTCACTGAGGTCAGAGTCTTAGAGATGGCCCTGGGATGTGTGCTGTTAACACTGCAAATCTGTTTAGCTCTGAAATCTCCTATTGTTCTAGGTTTGAGACCTTGAGAATTCTCTCCATCAGAAAAAATAATTTGCCAGATGTCTTAATAAGCCCTGTGCATTGACAGCTCTATATAAGGAGGACTTTTTTAAAGCAGGGATGTTTATTTTTGTCAGCTTCTGCCATTTAACAATTTTTCTGCTTCAGCACCCCACAGAAAACTGATAAGTATATCAGTTTTCCCATCTTTTAAATTAGAAATGAGCCTCAGTACTGGGTCCAGTCTATATATTTGGCCTGAGTCCAAACAGTGTCTGAACAGGGCAGATCTGGGGAAAGTTCCAGTCCATGTGTAAAGCCATGCAGGTAACAGAACATTTCTATCTACTATTTTGCTTTTGTTCGTTATGAATAAAGGTTTAGCTCAAATTTCTGTTATTTAAAAAAAGACCCATCTATGTGTGTACATAACGGGAAGAGAAATAGAACTTCAGCTTGAAAATCCTCCAGTTCTAATAAGGGAAACAGCTTTCTCATAGGTTCCCACATCATCAGTCAGCTCATCACATGCATGCTGCTGCAAGACATTTTTCTTGTAATGAATTGAATAATCACATCTGTTTCTCAAGCTTGAGAAAAGTTTAAAAAGTCATTAACATTCTCCTGTTTCCATCATTGGCGGAATCGACTTTTTTTTTTTAATCAGCATCTCGGCAGTGTAGACACGTGTGCATGTGAAAAAACATCTGTGTGTGTGTGTTTGTGTGTTTGTGCATGTGTGTGTGTTTGTGTGTGTGTGTGTTTTTGTGTGTGTGTGTGTATGTGTGTGTTTGTGTATGTGTTTGTGTTTGTGTGTGTGTTTGTGTGTTTGTATGTGTATCTGTGTGTGTGTGTGTTTGTGTGTGTGTTTGTGTGTGTGTGTGTGTATGTGTGTGTGTTTGTGTGTGCATTTGTGTTTGTGTGTGTGTGTTTGTGTGTGTGTGTGTGTATGTGTTTGTGTGTTTGTGTGTTTTTGTGTGTGTGTTTGTGTGTTTGTATGTGTGTGTGTTTGTATGTGTGTGTTTGTGTGTGTGTGTTTGTATGTGTGTGTGTTTGTATGCGTGTGTTTGTGTGTGTGTGTTTGTATGTGTGTGTGTTTGTATGCGTGTGTTTGTGTGTGTGTGTTTGTGTGTTTGTATGTGTATGTGTTTGTGTGTGTGTGTTTGTATGTGTGTGTGTTTGTATGTGTGTGTGTTTGTATGCGTGTGTTTGTGTGTGTGTGTTTGTGTGTTTGTATGTGTATGTGTTTGTGTGTGTGTGTTTGTATGTGTGTGTGTTTGTATGTGTGTGTGTTTGTATGCGTGTGTTTGTGTGTGTGTGTTTGTGTGTGTGTGTTTGTGTTTGTGTGTGTGTGTTTGTGTATGTGTATGTGTTTGTGTGTGTGTGTTTGTGTGTGTGTGTTTGTGTTTGTGTGTGTTTGTCAGACGATGTTTGTGTCTGTGCACACTTCCACGCAGACACACACGTATTCCCCCGCATGCACGCAGTGTGGACACAGAGCTGGGCTCAGGGTACAGCAATGCCTGCACACACCTACTCTTTTCCCATAACTCCGACATTCTCTTCCCATCGGACCCCGCATGAAGCCCTGTGCGTGGCTGTCAATCCGCTCCCCAGCAGATGCCGGCAGAAGACGCGAGAGGGCAGGCGCTGCCTCCCTCTGCCCGGGATCTCTGCTATTGTTGTGTTTATGCAAACAGCCTTTGACATAATAGCTTTGAAACAGTTGAAAATTGGATTGTGCCTTTAGGCCAAACATTCAGACCACCACCTTGGCTATATTCATCTGCCACAGCAAATTGGGTTCAGCGTTGGCTCCGCTCACTGTATTTCAGGGAAAGATTACAGCTTGGCAATAACTTTGGTGCAGGAAAGACAAATGCAAACTCCTGGCAGAAACATTGGAGCTGTTTAGTTGTGCAACCCCCTATCTGGAGGAATACAGATTGTGCTGAGAAATTTTTTGGACATCTGAGAAGCAAATAAAACAAATTTCCAGACTGAAATCTCCATTCCTTTCCTTTTCAGCTTCCTAATGCAGTCTAATTATGGTTTAACCTCCTGAAATAAATATCTAATAAAGGATGAACCTATTAGAAGAGTAAATTTACTGCCCACTGGTTAGCAGAAATTCTTGCCGTGCTCCCTTAAAGCAATTATGTTACTGGGATTGAACATTGTTTGACTGGTTAATGGTCCCTCTACTGCAACATAGGTTAAATGGAAAATAAAAGTCAAAGCAAAGCCAGTCGCAGTATTAAAACCCACGGTTAAAAACACTTCTAACATAAAAAGATGCGTTGAAAAGAAGTGAGAGGATAAGAGCCCCTCCATCAGAGGTTCAGCAAGAATCTAAGCTGCGGTCTGAAAGGGAGACGACATTCACTGGATTCACCGTAGCCAGCGTCACAATTAATTTTCTAGACTGTGTTACAATTTTACTGCACATTTAAGAAAGCGAAGGTTTATTTGGGCCTGATCCCAGAGGCAATGTGCTAGTTTCAGCCTTTTCCAATTCATCCTAGCAGATGCGATGTGTCCATGGAATCTGGGACTGTATTCTTCCTCCTGTCTCCAAGAAGGGTGGAGACCCAGGTGGAGAGGAGAAGGTGGTGGCGAGAGCTTTGAGGGCTGGCAGGAGGGAACTGAAGGTGAAGTTGGGGTGGGAGCAAGGTGAAGGCTGGGGAGAGAAGAAAAGCAGCAATTCCTCTGGCAATCTTCCCTGCTGCATCTCTAGTTTCCATCGTGGTGCTGGCCCATCAGAGGATTAATGAGGCCATTGACTTTGCCAGGGGTGGAGAATATAAATAAAAGCAATTTCCTGGCCTAGCTCCCACTGAAATCTAATCCAGTGGGAAGAGAAAGGCTCTCGTCTTAAGATGAAGGCTTTTTAAGCTCAGGTGGTAGTTGAGCTGCTGATAACTTTACTGTGAAAGTGGGATTTTTTTTTTTTTTGCAAAATATATATTGGACTTTCTGAATTCATGCAAGCTTGCTCACCAGCTACTTCTAGTGTGCAAATGAGGTGACACATGTATTGTTAGCAGGTATGAAGAGTAACAACGGGTGCAGGAGAAACACAACTCTTGCATGAGTACCTCAATGTTTCCTGTGATGCTGTACCCACAGAGGTGTCCCAGTCAGACGGTCCTAACTCTGCTTTAGTCATGGCGCATACCAGTAGCTCATCCCCTGCTTTTAAGGCTACAAAATACAGCAAGAATTTTACCTGCCTAACACACATCGTTCATGCTTCTGAATGGAGCCGTCCTTTTATGTTACCATTGGAGGTAGCAGCTGGTTTGAACAAGAAGTAAAGAAGACATGAGAAACTCTGCTCTGCCACATCCCCATCGGCTATGATGGACCAAATGCTGAAGCAAAAAGAAACACGTCGTGTTTTAAACACAGACTCTAAATAAGTAGCCTGCAGTACCTTCCACAGCCAAGAGACAGCAGCGTAGTGGGAATGGGAGAGCAGGGACACCACACATGCTCTGGTCCAAGAAAAAAAATGTCAGAATTAGATCACTTGACTGGGGTTGGTTGGTTGGTTTTTTTCATTTTTCTAGTGTACTCAGTCACACTTTTCTGTCTTAAGCAACTTGGTTTTGTCTGTGGGTAAAATATTTGGTACTGGACTCTGCCAGAAAACAGAAGTCACTAGCTCAGAACAGATAGGAAGTCACACATAATAGGAGAATCATATATTTCCATAGTACTGTAAGGAAGTTTTGCTGCTTGAAAAAAATGCTTGCTTCCCAAAAAACAATTAATCTTTTTTTTCTGTCTCCAGCTGTTTCCCCCAGAAAAAAAAGAATCTCACTAGATGTCTTCAGTATGGTCCCCCCCATTTATCAGCCTCCCACACTGAATAGAGCAGTATTTTTATGGACAAAACTGAGTGAGCTGGCGGGATTCTGCTGTAGCAGACTCTGATGTGGTAAGGCTCTTTGTCATATATCACAGTCAGAAGTCATTTATTATCCTGCTTTCCTTTGGGAAGAGACTGGGGCAAAAGATCCAAATTCTACCTTTCCTTTTCCTCAAGTGTGTGTTTATAATCATCACTTATTAGCGGGATTATGGTAGCTTCTAGGTAATCTTGCCAGATCGGGGCATTATGATGATGAACAATGACAGAAGTCTATTCATTAGAGTCCAGAGAAATTGTTTTGCTTGGCTGTGAAAGCACTTGGGCCAAGAAGGTCAGGCAGCTTTATTCAAAGTCTTCTGCCTGTGCTACCAACTCTCGTGATATTATCAAAGTCTCCCACCATTCTGGGCTTTTCAGTGAGCAGCACCTCCTGCTGTCGTGTGAGTCCACAAGAAGCTCAGCCTTCATTAAACGAGAGAGATGATTCAAGCCCTGTTGATTTCAAGTGAAAAGACTGAAAAACATGGGAAGCAGAAGGCAAAGAGTTACCCTCTTGAGATATATGTATAAAATAAATAAATAAATAAATATACAAAAATTTTTAAGAATTTTTGGAAGCTCAACTTTGTACTTTCTAGGAGCCTGACTCATTGGAGACAGGACAAGAAGGGACCCTGCAAATCCTTAGCCCCATGTTTCTGAGTCTGCAGGCCTGTGCTCCCTGGTGCTGGTGCAGGGTGGGAAGGCAGGTGTGAAACACCGCTTTGTGTGACTCAGGGCCTTGCTGAGGCTTGAAGGATCCCTCGTCGTTTGAAGGAGGCAGAAAGAGTGGGGTCTAAATACTCCATAGATATTTCCTCTTTAAAGCAAGGCTCTGTTTCAGCCTGGCCTACCCATCCCAAAAGGATGGCTATTCCTTTATCATGTAGAGGGTAAAAAGTTGGGAGCCAAGAATAAGTAAAGGGAGAGGGGCTACGATAAAAATACTTTTTTCCTCTGTCTTAAGATTGCCTTTACCACAGCCAAACACACACGAATGCCACTAACTGTATCTCATTTATCCTTGGTGTCTCCTTTCCCCTGTGTAGCCCCTTTGTCTCTTGTCTCTACAGCTTGTCAGATATATTTACCCATCCAGGCTTTTGCCCAACTCTAGCAATGCTTAAAATGCTGGTTTTCAGGAAAACACTACTTACAGCAGACAGAAGAAGGATCTGAATTAGAATTAACCCAAAGAAAGCAATTCCCTTTACTGGAGGTTTTTTGATAGCCCCAATTTCAGTTTTGTTCCACTTTGGGAAGCTTCAAATAGAATTTTTTCTGCCAATGTGACCCCCAAAATAGAGGAAACCCTGAATTCTCTTTCTTTTGTTCCTTCAAGCCACAAATGCTGGAAGCCCTGGGGCCCTCGCTGATGGGCAGAGCTTGCTGAAACACAGATTGCCCCACTCATGAAAAACCAAAATTGTTGGAACAAATGCTGGAACAAAACTCAGGAATGAGAATGCTTTCCATGGATTGGAAATGCCAGTTCTCAGTTTTTGTTCTCAGAAGACTTTGAAGCATTTGGGTTGATGTTTCTGGTTTTAGAAACAAAGCAGCTGCCTGGTCTCCTGAGGCTATGCCAGGAGTCCCCCACTCCCAGGAACTCTTTTGTGCTGTCTCCACATCATTTTCCAACAGAAAACCATTTCACAGGAGAGTTTCCATCCACTTCCACTGGGAAACTCTTCTCAGTCCTAACAAGCCTGGTACTACCAGGGGAATCCTGGATCCCATTTTGAGCTCTGCTTAGTTCTTATTCCTTCTTGCTTGAACCTTGCCCTTGCCAGCCCAAACTACGTGGGAAGAAGGGCCTTGCTGTGAGTAAAAGCTTCCAGGTTCAGGGTCTTTCTTGCTATTCTGAGACCCTATGAGAAGAACTTTCAGTCCTGTCCTTTCAGGCGAAGATTTTTTTTTGTCTCTTTCTTTCCCTTCCCTTTACAATTAATTAGCTAATAATTTTGCTACTGATCCATTCTTCATTAAAAAGCTGAATCCCTTTTGTTAGATCTGGTCAGAACAAAGGTAGGAGAATTTATGTCTTAATTTTAGTTCATTATGGCAGAGAGCATCCCACCCCATCACTCTCCCTCTCCCCCTCCCCTTCCAAGCCCTCCCTCTTCCTTTAGAGGATCGGTTATCACTTTGCCCCTAAACTCCTCACACTCTGCAGAGGCATTGGAGGAGCCTTCACTGCCCTTTATCTTCCGCTGCCTCATTAAGAGAAATGAACCTGAGTCTGAGAGAAATGACACAAGGGAAATAAAAATGTAATCCCTTGGTGCCACCTATAATGAATTGTTATGAAAACCATGAAAATATCTGTCTGCAGATATTGTTCTTTGATTTGAAGTCAGTGTTGTAAGCGGTAATTTTTGTCATTAAAGCTGTTAATCTGCACAGCGTTCCTCATAAGTTTTTATGAAGAAAAACAGCCCTGCTGCCTACATGCTCAGGCAGGGAGCTTCTGAGCCGTGCTACATGAACAGGGTGCCTTTGAATAATTAGCTTTAATTATAGCCAAGGTGGTTGTCTATCTCAGAGATGGGACTGTTTCATGGCAGCCTGCTGTCCATCGTCATGGTGGGATGGAATGAATTGGTTCATCTGAGCCTCACTGACACGTTATTCTCCAACCTGGCTGACGAGGGGGTGTGGGCATGTCCCAAAGCACTGAGCTCTGTGTGTGTGTGCAATCAGCCACAGCAATCACCCCAACCACATGCTTTTGCATTTGGGATGGGACTGTAAGGGATCATTGCATCCAAAGCAGAGGTGAGCTGTGGTGAGCAGAGGAGTGCTAGGAGTATTATTCTTTTTAGTCCTTCCCTAGCTGGCACAGAGCTGACCTCCTTCCTGCAACCCATCTTCAGCTTTTTTTGAGTGAGGTCCTCTTTTCCCACATCTGAATGCTTCCCTGAGATCCCAGGTAGTTGCTTTTCGTGCTGTGGAAGAGGGGTTCCTGCAACCGCCTTCATCAATGCACCAGGATTATTGTGTGCATTTCCAGTGCACTCACCATGGGAGTGCACTCCATTACCCCAGAGAGTGAGCATTCTGGAAAGAAAACACTGTTGTGGGGGAGTGAAGCAAGCATGGGAGTCTTCTGATCTTTAGATTGCTCTGGCTGAAAGGAATTACGGGTATAAATGTTTTTCTGAGTAACTTCCAGCTCTTATAGTTGTTGCTCTTTCTGTCTCCAGAGCAATTAGCTGCAATGAAAGAAGGTGGAAATGAGCGTAGCTCAGCGGGGAACATGCAGAGCTCTGCAAACCCGGAATCTGCACAGCCTCCCTTCTGTGGTCAAAGCCCACCACAATCTCTTTTCTGGCCTTCACAAGCAGGGAATTCACTTCTACATAGCACAACTGAGAAGTGCTCTTCAGAGAAAAAGAGACTGTAAGAGAGTGTGTAAAGCAAACTCAAAACTCAGATAAGCAGGAGGAAGCACTAAATCTAGGGCTGGCACCTGAGGCTGTTGCACACAGGGAAGGGACATGCACTGAGTGACGAGAGGTCTCTCTGCCTGTGGGCTGGCCCCACTGTGCCCCAGGGGCTAAAGGCAATCCTGTGTGAGCATCATCTGCATCTCCTTGCCTGTGGTACTGGGAAGTCAGTTTTGCCAAAGACCTTGCTCCACTGCAGTTACAGAAAGGAAAGCCCACAACTCATGAAGGTGTTAAGCCTCAAACCACAGAACTCAAAGCAGTTTCTAACCATTAAAGATTTTAGAGAACTATTATGAGAGGAAAATCTAAGGGAAATCAGCCTCTGGAAGGTTTTGTGCACCTCCTTTAAAGAATTAGCTCCCTGCTGAAAATGGACTATATGAACCTGCAGTTTGATCTTGTAAGGATTTCCTTATTCCCATCAGAAATCGGGTAAAGTCTCAGTGTTGATTTACACCCTGCACATATTTGGCTCAATGGCTTGACTTCCTGGATCTTAGCACAACTACGGACACCCCCATGCTCTGCAAACATTTAGATCCCCACTTGTGGAAAAGATGAAGGCTGAGGCTGATCTCCACTGACTTTGCAGAAAGGCCGTTGTGAAGTGCATGAGAATAGACAGGCAATGTTAGTGACTTAAAAATAGAAATAACAGACCAATAAAGAGAATGAGTTGATAAAACTTTCAAGACACCAAATGGATGGAATAATGGAAGCGACTAGCAGGACTTTCCATGGCCTCTACTCCTTGAAGGAAGCCTCTTTTCCATTTGGTCTCTGCTTTAGAAACAGAAAGGTTGTAAATAGCTTATGATTCAAGGCATAAGACATTCACTGTCTTTTCTATTCCTATGCAGCTGTCGGCTCTGAAGTCCTGTTATTTTATCCTTATGCATCTGGAACTAGGCAGGGTCCAGTGTATGCACTCCTGTACATAATAGATCAGACAAGATTCCTGTGTATAATGCCCATCATCTCTGTAGAGAAAGTCACTTATGTTTCCTGAAATTATCAAGAGCATCACTAGCACCATGTCTTTTGTATAGGCACTTGGGGCTTTGTTAATTCCCTAGAAGAAGCTATATATCTGCTCTGCTTCAAGACAGAGAGCTCCAAAATTTGGCAATTTACCCTTTATACTCCACGTACAGGACAGGCAATTATTTCCTTGCTACTGACATCCTAGAGCTCAGCAAGTATTTTCCAGCATTCCTGGGGATGTAAGAACAAGATGATCACAGAAGAGGGCTCTGCAGACACCATTAACATGGTAGGCTGAGTCTGCTGACAATAAGTCAATGATTCTTTCTGACATGACTCTTAAAAGTAGCAGAAGGACGTCTGTAGGATGACTCATGTTAATGGAAGAATGGTATGTATGACTTGAAATTTAGGACAGATGTCAGGTTCAGAGAAGCCTGGTGTAAGGAAGATCATTTTTATTGGCATAGTAGCAGGAGACAACTTGTCAGAGTGATGTTGACTCTTTTTTTTGTATTGTTTTGGAAGGTCCCTTGGGAAGATGGCAAATGGAAAGGACAGGGGAAGACCTGGCAATGTCCTCAGCCAAATGAAGAAGGTTGCTTTCCTGCAGACAAGTAGACCATGTGGTGGTGGCTATTCCATTACCTTCAGTTTGGAAAGAAGCAGCCTTGGAAGAGTTGGGAAGAGGGGTCTCTACCATCTCCAGCGTAGTCAGGGTGGTTCCCCCCTCTCAGACCTGCCTATGTCTTGAGTTTGCACCAGTTCCCATGTGTTGACTTAAACAAGGGACTTATTTAAAACATCACAGGGCAATCCTCTATGCAGACATCTCTTCAGGGGTTAAGCGCTCCTCTTTCTGCCTTGCACAAGCATGCCCAACAACAGAAGTTAAATATTTTTAATTCTAGATTTACAATATCAGAAAGCAATTCACTGAGTTAAATGAGGCTTCTGATGAGATCAGAAGATACACATCATCCGCTGGCACTGATTTCAAGCTCTTGGGCTTACTTTTCCTGCTTTTGAAGAAGGTTAAGTATTTTAGGACAGCTTCACGGTCTAAGAGAGGTCCAGTGAAGACATTAAGCAAAACTGTGATACTTTCTTTTTTTTTGTTCAAGAAATGTATGTGGGTTGCATTCTTAACTTCATTCTGGTAACTATAGCAGTAAGATCTACAGTAATGATTAAAAACGCCTTTGAATGAATTCCAGTCTCTCCTCCCACCTCCTGATAGCTGGGGTGAAGTTCTATCCAGCTGTCATTGGGAACAAGAAATTCAAACAGACATCTTTAGCAGAATTAGTCTTATTTATGTAAAGTCAATTCTTAATTAATATTGATGTGCAATCTATCAGGCAAGAACCAGAGCTGTCGACTTCCACTTCCATGTGTGACCTGCACCCTGTCTCAGACCTTATTCTTTGCTGGTTGCCTCTTTGGGCACGTGACATTTATCTACCATGATCTCTGCTGCATTTTGTCCCTCCTGCTCACAGAAATGATTGCAGCTGGAATTTGAGTGGAATTTCCTGCTCTCCCTGGTTTCTGTGTTCCCCCTTGCCATGGGGTCAGGACAGGAAGTGGGATTTTGCAGAATATTTTGAATGCAGTGTGGGAGACCGAAGAAAAAAGTGAGGTTTAAATGGTATCCATTGCTGCATCTGCAGATGTGCCAGTGCTTGTTCCATTGTACTGCCATTTATAGGGTCTTATGTTTTCTGTACACAATGGGACCCTAACTCACTATAAGGCCTCCAGACAATTCTGCCTTATACAGATAACATTAGGAAAGCCCAGAATAATTTGCAAGTTATTAGTTAAGTAATAAATTTCACAAGGCATCACTGAATAAGCGGAGTTGTAACTTGCAATTAGAGAAGTGAAGACCTAAAACTGGCTTAGAAAGAGAGGGAGAACCCGGGGCAAGGATCACATACCCTCAACTCCTGGCTGGTAGGCACCCGGGTATCTCCCTGTGCCTGCTTCAGCTATGTCTGTAAGTGCCTTAAAAAAAAGACATGTATTTTCCATGAGTTTATAACAGATTCCAGAGCCAGTGTGAGCTGATAAAGAGGTAACACAGTATATTGTGTATTACCTCTGGTTGCCATAGCAGAAAGGCTCCCATGGACAAAGCCTGCTAAACAGAAGCCTTTGAGTTGCGTTGTCTTTTTTGTGAATGGAAGAGGAGGAGCAGGATGATGTACAACAACAACAAGGGGAGCTGTATACAGTCTGGGACTTGGAAGCCATGGGTTATATTCCTTTTCTACCTTCTCCATTATGAACTTGTGTTTGTTCTCCATCTGGATGGTGAGGTTTCTCCTCTCCTCACACAAGCATTACAGTGATGAACGTGTTAGAGGTTGTCAAGTGACCAACGTGCTAGGAGATTGCAGACCTTACAGTACCGGCCATTATAGAGGGCTGTTCTGTGTCACATCTCTGTCCTCTGTCGTCCACTCCAGCCCTTGCAGCTCCAACACCCTGGGTCTGAAAGCTGTAAGGATGAAGCAGCTTCCTGTACGTTCACAGCGAGAGTCAGGCTCTGAGCCACGGCCAGCAGAATCTGGCTGAGAAGCGTGGGAAACTTAACAGTAAGAGAGCAAATCTGCTCTATCAAGGGCTGTTTTCCTGGGGCTGCAGTTTCTGATGCATCCAGCACATTTTTTTGGGGTAATCTGTACTCGTGGAGTAACATTTGAAAGAGTGGAAAGAAACGTATTTTATCTTAAAAAAAAAATCATCCAACAAATTGAGAGGGTTGTGTCAACCACTGACAAAGTAAACGGAGCTCCTCAGGACTCAGACTGCCACCTTTTGCTGAACCCATTAACTGTTTCCTTTATGGCAGAAGAATGAAGTGGATTTTCCTCCTAATTACTTTTGGAGTAGGATGTAGGTTTTTGAAGTGGATCCTTTCAGAAGGAAGGCATAAATTAATAATTTGGAGATCTTCCCAGGCTTCCCAATCTTTGTGTCAATGAAGGAGTTTCACTTCACTTTATTTTCCCTTCAACTCTATTTATTCAAGTTAGAAGTAGATAGTTTTCCTTCAGTATATCACTGTAACCACCCCCTTCACCAGGACAGTTAAGGGATATTGACATGATCATTGTAGATGTGCTTTGCTCAGCTGTTTCTCCACTGTGAGTTGTTATAGTTGTTCAACAATCATAATTTTGAAATGTTTTAGACTACAAGTCAGGCAAGACCGTACTTATGAGAGAAGTATTCGTTTAGGGTTGGTGCAAGACCTAGGAACAGCTCTTAAGGAAAAATGTCTCCGACCCACTGGAAGCACTCGGGACCCGCTTCTTGCAATCACTTATTCCAAAATTGTTGATAGTTCCTTATTTGGACAATAACACACCTTCAGTCCTACATTAACAGTGGGGACCCACTGGAAAATTACCCTGAGTACCAGATGCCCTTACTGGCTACTCTTGTCCAGCACGATCATGGGAACTCTACTGAATTGCTGCCCCTTGCTCCTCTCATTTTATCTCCTGGGCTTGGTGGTGTCAAAGTGCTCTGGGTGATCGTGCATCCCATAAAGGCATGCCTAGAAGTAGCTCATAAGCCTGTTTCTAAAAGAGCTCTGCTTTTTTTTAAAACTGAATGTTCAATGTTCCCATATTGGATGCAGACTGTGTAGATGTAGTGTCCAAACAAGCAAAACTATTCCTTGTCTTCTTGTTCAGTCGTGGTTCCTGCTGCATAAAAACAATGGCATCATCTTCCTAATTGGCTAATGGGATCTGAGAGGCAACACTGACCACTTTTATTTAGCATTTGGATTTTTTTCAGTGGGATCCTGGACAATATTTGAGAGCGTTGACACATGAGACAAAGTCTGCATGAAGTTTTTTTTAATACACTTTACATTTCATTTCTATCCAGCTGTGAATTTTACTTGGGGTAAACAGCATCCTTTGCTCCTTTACTTCCTATGGCCGTGGCTGATACAATGTCATGGAAAAACTGAATACTGCCAACTGTACAGCACTCCTTATCAGATGGGTTGCAACTGTTATCTGTGAATTACCCTGCTGTATGCATATGTGTTATTCCTGCATCCTTCCTTATGGTCCTGAATTAGGACTTCCTCCAAGATCTCTGCAACAGAAACTCTACTATCTAGTTGTTTTCCACATCACTATAGGTGCTTCATAATTACTCTAAAATTCTTATTTTCAGCCCATTCCAGTGAGATAAACTCCAGTATTCTTACTTACGACATAGGGCATTAAGGCTGCAGAAATAGTAGGGGCTACATTCACAATACCTAATTTCTATTTGGTTCCTAAAGAGAATTTAGATGTTGATATCTCTTTATGGACTAGGGTCTGGAAACCTATTTGCAGAGCCTAATTTTCAGGTGGAGATAAGTATTACTTTAAAAAAAGCCTGTGAAATTTGTGTCCTGTATGAGGTTTCCAAAATCCTTCAGGAAACCTGCAACTAAGCAAGGCGCCAGGTTCCCATCTCCTGACACTGAGCCGCACTACCTAATTGATGCATTTCATACTTGGAGGAATGTAGCCAATTTTAAATCTTTGATCTTGGTGTGAACTTACTTGATGTTATAAATGTTGAATTTTTAGTGTATTTTTGTACTGTTACAATTATGAAATTGACTTCTCATATTTATCTTCCTTCAGGAAACTGAGTAACGGGATTATTGGAATCGGTCCTTTGAAGCCTGCGATTCCGCAGTGGTTTTTTTCTTTCGGCTGTCTCCAAGCAGTGACACCATGTCTAGGTCTCATCATAACAGCCCTAATGAAAAAGCAAACCGAACAACCCATCATTAGGTTCATATGTCCTTTAGGATTCACTAATATCGCAGTGAGTCAAGCTGCAGCGCTATCGTTTTGGCTGCGGTGTTTTATGGTCTCCCTGACCGAGTGAAGTCAGACGGTCATCGGTGCCGAGGTGCGGGGTGAGCAGCATGCGGTCTCCTTGGAAACGGCAAAGTTGTGCAGGAGGCAGGAGTGCATGTCCCAGAAACAGCACAGAGGAGAAGGGAGTCTGACAGGAGATCTCCAGCCAGAATTTCACTGGAGGAGAGCTCATCTGATTGCTTGGCCTGCCAAGCCTTTCATCTGACCTGCTCCTGTCCCCATCTCTCACCCCTCCAACCTCCCATTAAAAATACCAGCGTGTTTCCCCACTGCCTGAACATCCTGCCACTGAGCTTTGGTACCACAGGGAGCCAAAACACACAGCGATCCTTGCTGCTGTAGCGTGCACAGTGGGCTGCTGCCCTAAAGCTGCACGAGCGGTGCACAGTCAAGCAGCGGATCAGTTCTATTTCAGTGCCTCCTTTCAGAAGGCTCCTCTTCTGCGCATTATATATGACCAAAGATACTGTGCTTACAGCTGAGGGGTTCCCAGGTGTAGCACTGTGTTAAAATCAATGCCTGCCAACAATTAACTGCCAATGCCAAATACTTTCTTCGCCATTGTGACAACAGTTTAACATTCTGTAGAGAGACACTGCCAGCTCTGAAAATCAAAATATGAGTTGTCTCTGGTTCCTCTGCTAAAGCTCTCCATTGCCACAGATTCACCCTGTTTAGCTGGTGGCTTGTTTGTGTGTTTGTTTATTGGTATTACAAGAGCATTTGGGAATCCCAGTGACGCCCTGCAGCCGTGTGGGGACAGGAGCTCCCAGCCAGGTGCTGTAGAAGGCAGGTCCAGCCCCAGAGAGCTCACAGTCTATGTGCCACGCTGCAGTGATGGATGAATTGGATAAACTGGGCAGATGTGGTTTGGAAAAAAACTTACTGCAATGGGATACGCAGAGTTTAGCAGAAAGGTCAGCTGGCTGCTTGATTAATAGAAAGCAATGGGAACAATCTGTAAGCACTAAGCAGAAGCAAATGATAAGATATGGTTTACCACAGAATAGGTAATTGGACAGGTTTTTGGCACAAAGGGGTGGAGCAGTGTGAGAGAACACATGGCAATGCTTAAGGGAGAAGTTGGCTTGCAGCTTCTAGACTTGTCTGGGACACAGTAAGGCCAGGGAGTTCCTAGGTTTTTTCCTTCAGGGAAAAGAATTAGCTTTTGTAAAAACACAGGGATTTAGTTCTACCAGTTCCTTTTTGCTGGTGCTCAGAAAAGACTCTTAAATTTTTAAAAATTTGTTTTATATTTCCTATGAAATTTACGGCGATCAAAATTTAACTTCTTACAAAGCCACGTTTTGAAAACCAAACATCGCTAGTTTTAAGGGAAACCATTTCACCAAGAAACTCCTTGATCATTTTCTCTGTCAGGTTTTCACAGGGAAAAATCTGTAAAAACTGCTAACCACGTTGAATGCTTTGGCTAGCAAAAATTTCCATGTTTGTTGAAAAGGTATTTTTCCTGAGAAACATTCTGATGAAAACACTTTAACCACCTCCTGAAATTAGAGAGAAATAATATTAAAAGAAATTTGCTAAAGTTTCCCAAAGGGAAACAAGTGTCACTTAGATAATTAAAAAGCAGAGGCTCCGCCTTTTCTCAAACAACTGAACAGCGCTTCCTTGAACTCATCTTGACTTTTCAGTGCTGTCAGAGTACGGAGATTAGTGTTGGAAAACATGCTGGAGACAGGGGTAAATGCTGCACTGTTTAAGAGTGAAAAAATTGCAGCCTGAGCCCTTTTATTTCCCCCTCAGCTTCAGCTCCTGCTTTGGGAGACAGGATAGGTCTCAGTACAGGAGGGCCTAGTGGCCCAAGTACTGGATGGAGATTCTCTGTGTAAGAGGAGGCAGTCACTGCTAACAAAAAGGATGGAAAGAATGAAGAGGTTCAAGGACAGCTTCTGCTGATAGCGATAGGAAACCTGGATACAAACTCAGGCCAGAAGACATAGCTGCCGTTTTACAGAAAATGTTTGCCTAGAAGACAGTGTAATCTCACTACAGGAGGTGGTAAGGAGCGCTGTGCATTCAGGTCCAGGAAAGGAGCAGTATGCTGGAAAGGGGAGCTGCACTGGCAGAACCATATAAAGCAAGATTATGCTCTTTGTTCAGAGGAAAATTTTGGATCGGAATGCAGTTCACTGCCTTAACTGTTGAGGAAAGTAACATCGAAAGAGAGTGCTTCTGGGAGATTTCCATTAAAAATTGCAAAATCTTCCCCCCCTCCCCCCTTTCTCTGCCCAATGCAATTAAACAGTAATAGGAGTGCGTTGCACAGTTTATGAAGCAATAATCCAGTTCCCAAATGGCTAAACCAGGAGACTGATGGCCAAGTCATTTATCCCAATGAGGAAAATAGATTATTGCTCAGGAAAGCAGCAGGATGGCATTGTTACAATTATTCTGCTGTCTTAGTTTATCAGTTCAAAAATCTAGATACAAATTCTTTCTCTGGGATCAGTTTCTTCTTCCCTTGCTTGCGTTGCCAGTCCTGTGCGAGGAGTCCTGCTGACTTTGCCACGATTACCTGTGGAGCAAAGTACAGCTCTCAGTGAATAAGAGTGACAGGATGAGGGTTTCAAGGCCGCAACAAAACATGGTAGCTAGTGAAGTCAGTGCAATTTTGGCCAGGATATGTGGAGACATAACATTATGAAGTAGGAATGTAACAGCTCTCATGTGACTGCACTGGGGATATTGTGCTCAGTTCTAAGCACCTCGTTAACAGAAACGTATTAACAAATTGGAGGAGATCCAGAGAAGAGAAAGTCAGTTGGGTATGTTGATTTATGCATTAAGATGGGCCCGAGTGGCTGATGTCCAACCTGAATCCATATTGGAGTGGCTCCAGATCTTGCAGATGTTTGTGGGTTCAGGACTTTATGAACCTGAGTCCGCTGGAGTCAGTAGAAAGATTCCCATTGGCTCCACTGATCGCTAGATTTGGGTCTGCTTGAAGAAACCTTGGCTGAAGAGTGATAAAGGCTAAGGAGATATATATAACTTGGAAAAAGAGTAAATAAAGGGGAATGTGATGTAAGCTTGGAACTATTAGAAGAGTGCAAATGTGAGGACCACCGTCTTGGCTGACGTACTGGGAAAATGAACTGGGGACCTTCAGAGCTGGAAGCAAGAGCTTTTCAACATCCTGAGCCACAGTGGCCAGACTGCAGCGTGTCCCTCTCCTCTGGGTCTGGGAGGAGAGTGGAGTGCAGGGTGCCCTCTCGGACGGTATTGCCCCAGTCTCACAGGCATAAGGAACTCCATAGCTTTAAATGGCACAGCCATCATTTTTAGGAGCAGAGTGATAAATTTAAGAAAAAGAAATTAGTTTTGCAGCCATTAACTGATGAAAATATACCCCTAGATACTTTTTTTGCATATGCTTTCTGAATAAACAGGTTGCACAGCTATTCAGAGAGCAGATCGCTGATCATTTAGTTCTTGGTGTCGTAGGATTATGGTGTAAGTCCTCCCCTCTTCCTCACTGTACAAAATCGGCCCTTTCTTTGATCTTGAGATTGCGCATCAGGATATGGTCATACTGACCATTGACTTTTATGATGGCATAACTGGATGGATTGATGACATGATGATCTCACAAGCTTTTTCTCCTTAGTAAAATTGGCCAGAAAGGTGTTTATTTACATATACCAAATGACATACAAATCTGATTCAGGTGAAGAACCCACTTGTTCCCAGAACACCAAGAAACTTCAGAGTAATTTAGGTTAAAAGCTCTGTTGTTTCACAATCTGCGTGTTTGCTGCCTGCTTTGTTCCCTTAGCTTTGCCATAAAGCGAGAGTGTAACACAGTGCTGAGGCTGTGAGCCTTGCTTTCAGATCCTTGCTAGGATCTGCTTGTTTTCCATTCCAAATGCTGCTTGCAATATAAAATCATATCCTAAACAAATGATATTTCTCAACAAATAAGGAACCAGTTAATGTCACAAAGCGTAAAACAATATATTAAAAATAAAAGCAAGGGAAGCAAATGTTGCTGAACTTGGAGTAACTGATAGCCCTGCTAATGTCCATTGTAAGGCTGTTGGCTCCAGCCGGTGCGTGCTGTGATTGCACTTGCTTAGTTCTGTGTAAACGGTGGATCAGACAGGGGTTTTCTGATCATTTTTTTTCAAAAGTACAATTGTGATGCTGGAAAGCCCCAGTGGATGTTGTTTCGTGTCAGTGACATAAGATGGGGCTAAAATCTTTCCAAACTTAGTACTGTAGGTGCCTTAGCAGACTTAGTAATATCACAGCAGGGAACAGCAACGTCACATCTGGAACATTATAAAATTGGCAATGCTGAAAAGGCATTAGTAAACATTATTAAGAATTCCTTGCAGGCAATTAGACCGCAACAATATCTTTGGATAAAGGTTTTTTTTTATTTCCTTTTGCATCTTTATTTCTGTCTTGCTAATGAGAGACTAATGAGCCACAGACTTGTTACCTAGGAGGAATATCTCAACAAAGCTCTAGTGAACTTAAAACCAGTATTTACAGACTGATGACTGTTCACATTTATTGTATGTTTTAAATGAGGAGGGACTACAGTAAAAAAAAAAAAAAAAGGAAAGGAAAGGAAACAAGTTGTTCCTTGCTAAGAGAATTCTGAAACCCTAAATGTCATAAGTTTCCTAATGTCGGCGTTAGAGCCTTCTGCCTTTCCCACCATTTAAGGGTGAGCACAGCTATGTGTAATTCTGATGCATTTCTGCTTTGCTGTTACCAAAATATTAATCTTCTTTGAGCATTGCAAAACCTGCTTGATGGTTTCCATGATTTGAAGCAATTTTAGGTTTGTTTTTTTAGGAAACCAGGCTAGTAAGCAAAACCTGTATGGACCCATTCTCTATGTAGGTGTGCCTCAGCATGTACCCATTTCAATCATCCCCTGTTCACAGTTTTTTGTGAACGTGGTGTCTCTGTCTTTTTTCTGGTTTCCTAATCTTAACTATCTGAAAGGCTGCAGATAAGATGTTGGAGACTCTCAAGCAGAGCACACTTCCAGTTCCAGCACAAGGAAATCACTCGGAGCTTATCAGCAGCTCTGATACAAGTCTAGTGATTAGGGCACATGGATGGGATTTGGGAGTCATGGCTGAAATGAATTGCTCTGCTACAATGTTCCTATGTGTCCTTGAGCAAGTCATGCATGGATAGTTTTTAAAAATCTCTCTCTATTACGGGATGGAGACCTAAATCCATCCTGAAACATCGGGCTGGGTAGTCCATGGGCTGGGACAAACATCTCTAGGATGTGCCCCTTAGCAGCACTGAACACAGAGACCTTTGCAACTGAGTCCCATTCAGCACTTGAGCAAGCCCATAATATCAAGTGAGGGGAATTTAGTCTCCAAAGAATATGGTCACTCAAAATAGCACCTGTGTGACTGTACTATAAATCTGCTTACATCTTCCTTCTCTTCCCACCCCAGAAGATCTTCATGTGTTCAAGGCATGGTGGCAAAAGCAGCTTCACAGAATCTTTGCTCACAGAGATGGGGAGTATGCAAACCCTTTTTGATTTAGGAACAGCTGTTTGGACATCATTCCCTTTGTGATGATGCACAAAAGGTTTTGGTTTTGTTCCAGACCAACTTGGGAAACCTTGAATGTTACCACAGAAGAGTTCTCGGGCTGCTTACTTTCTCTTGGATTTTCCAGGGTTATTTTCTCTCGGGATGCCTGGTTAACTTAAATTGCCCGTTCCTCTGGCATCTTGGAACTTTCACCTTCACCCTCTTATCCTTGGCTTCTCCTTTTTCCCAGTCTGTGTCCCACATGCTTATTTGTTTTATCTCTCTGGTCCATTACAGAAGCCATTGTGTTCACTGGAAGCTGCCGTCTGGAACTTGGCACCCACTACAGGGCTAACCAAAGCCCATAATCCAGGCTTAGAACCGCTCATCCACACAGCTCTACATCAGCTGTGCAGGGGTGTAAACCTGCGATTACCAAGCACAGGGTGGCTATCCCACCTGTTCCATCATTTCTCCACCTTATGTGCACTCGCTCTAAGGACTGTAAGCGATTACACTGCTAGGTACTAAATACGATATGCAGCACATGGTAGTGTAAAATTATGGAATTTGAGGGTTTTAATGAGCTCAGGTGCAATACAAAAGAACTTTTTTTTTTTTCCCCTGTCCATAAAATTATATAGCTTGGAATCAGGGGTTTAAACAGCCCTGGACAAAGCCTTTTTATTTAAAGGGTGGGTGTGTGGGGGGGGAATACAACACCACCACCACCCTAGCCCAGCACAATTATATGCAGATTTGTTCATAAATCTGGGCTGGAGCAGATGTGCTGCACATGTTGAAAATCCAGAGCATGTTGCTGGAACTTAAAACATAAACATGAACCTGTTTCCAAAGAGGAAAATCTGCTCACAGCAAGGAGCTGACCCTGTGCTTTAAACAAAGATCAAGTCCATTCTGCCTATTGTGCCTTTGCCATGTGTTTACTTTCCTTGGTTGGTGCCTAGGGTAGCTTAAGGAGTAGCCAGCAGAAAAGAAGCAATTTACCTAGGTCATAAAAGAGCCAGTGACACTCTGGGTCGAAGGAAACAAGAGGTAAGATGTGACCCAACTCATCCGGCTAGCAAGGGTCCTATTAGACTGGGTCAGCGGTATCATGCCGGATCTCTCATCTGTATTTTTAGATGCTTGAAGTCTTTTGCCCTGTAGCTAAATCTTGTAGAAAAACATAACTGCACTTCACAGTGGGTAAGGCTGTAAGAAATAGTCTGCTTTAAACACAAACCTGCACTCTGTAGGTAGTTGGAAGTGAAGTTCCTGTAGCTGGCTGTGTGATTAAATTCCTTTGGAGGGTAGCGGGGCATGCTCTTGAAGACTCTGCACCCTGACTGAGTGCCACCACACTTACTCTTCTCAATGGTGACAAGCTGAAATGCTGGCAGCCCCTCCTATCTGAAGCAGTGAGCTTCCAGATTTCAGTGCAATCTGATGCACGTCTATTACACGTGGTAGGATGCAATGCATTTTTCTCTTTTCTTGGCTTTTTATTTTGTTAGAAAGGGGTGGAGGTTGCTTAAGGGACACTGAGGATGCAAAGTGCTTTTTTCCTGACCCTTGAAAAAGATTAAACCTCCAGGTAAGGGGCAAAGGTGATTTTCTGGTTAATATGAGGCTGCTTGCATCCCATCTGCTCCCACTGGGTGTTTAGATGAAGAAAGGAGTTCATTCTCCATCACCAGGCCATGACCTGGTGAATACAGAGGTGATGATGCCATGACCTATGTGAATACAGAGGTTCCAGTTCTCTTTCTTCTTCTCTTGGAAGAAAGGCAGTGGTAGATGTGGTCATCTGTTGCACGTGCATGTGTTAACAGTCCATGGAAGATATTTGATTAAGGCATGATGTTGAAATCCATGCTTATTCACTTATCCCACTGCCTACACGCTGGTGCTGTTAAGAATTTTGGTCTCTAGGATTCCCATACACATTTGTGCCACTGCTTGCACTGGCAGGCAGCTGCAATACCCTGCTTATGGAAGGAGGATATTTGGTGGTTTCAAAGCACCTCTCTGGTAAACTGCTCACCTTTTATTTTTCTTTAAATCAAAGAGCCAGGAAGGGGAATGACTGTAAAAATAGTCAGATTGATGTAGATATGGATTATGTCAGAAAGGGAATGAGCAGATTATGTTGAGAACAGCCACAAACAAAACATTTCTCTTTGGTTAATCAGAGGTAAAGGAGATGTGTATCTGGATCAGCCCTCTCCTTATTGTCACCTTTCCTGCCCAACGTCTTTGCCACCTGTGCAACCAGGGATCAGGCTGCCCTGCAAGAGGTGATACAAGCATTAAATGTGCCAAGGGCAATGAGGTACCCTCATACTTTGTTGAACAGGTATCGTGATGACAAATTGAAAATGGGTTTTCATTTAAGAAACATTCACACGTACGAACTCCATTAGCTAATCAGGTTTCCAAGGGGTTTTAAAGTAAGTTTTGAAGCCCAAAGGCTCCTTCCACTGCCAGGACACAGCCCAGGCACCACAGCACACGGACGAAGCTAAAAGGGCTGTCAGTGCTGACATGTTCACCTTAAACTGGAAAATTTTAAATGTTCCCAGTGGCCCAACTATTTGTCCTTCCACCTGACTACCGTTCAATCCATTGCCCGCAAATACGGCAAGAGGAAGAAAAGATGCATTATTATTAATAAATGAATGGAGCTATTTGCTATTTATTATTTAAGCCCTCAATACTGGCAGGCTTTAGTGATACATGAAATACAGGCAAGTAATTTATTTATTAGGGAAAATAATGATTTTTTTTTCCCCCCTTTCTGGAGCCCTCTCTGACCCAAAACAGCAGGGGGTTTATCAAATACAAATACGATGACTTGTAATTTTAGAGTCTTTCAGAGCACTGTAACTGACAACCTTTTTAACATAAGTACATTGAAGAAATAATTTATAGAAGTATTCTGGGAATATTTTAGGGTGTTTTATTACTACTTCTGAAAGCTATGGCATGTTATTGATTTTGGTGTATTAATATAACCTAAAAGTGAGGGCACATGCTTGCCTCCTAATCCAAATCAGCTTTGATGGCAACTCATATATTTTACTGAAAGGAGCCTTGAACTAACAGCAGAGGTTAACAATTACACATCATAGCCAAAAGTTTAAGATAATGAATTTTGCTCATTACACACTGTCCAGCTCCAGCTGCAGGAAGTTCCCCACTACTCTCTCCTCAATGCCTCATCCAAATTTCTCCAGTAGCTATTTGTCAGAATTTTGAAGCCTTATTCTTGCATTGGTGTCATGCAATTTACATTGTATTCATGAAGGCTTCCACTGAGGAAGTGTAATCACCATTACTGTTTTCTGTATGCCATAAAAATAGTGTATTTCTCTTAAAATGGCATTGCTTGCTTGCTTTATGTATTTTTGTGTATATATGTGTGTGTCTGTGTGTACGCAGGCATAGGTGTATATATAACAATAGCTGTGATAGATACATGACTGGATGTGGGTATTTATTTCATTCTTTGCTGTTTCTGGAGTACTGCTCCTGGGCACTAGAGATGTACAGCTCCACAGTGCAGTGTGTCAGGAAGACTGGCACCTCTAGCCCTCGCTTTCCAGTGACCTGGGTGCATCTGTTTAATGTTTCAGTGAAACTGGACCAATTCACCTGGCCACCAAAAACTGTCCAATGGTACCAATGCCTAATCATTGCCGTCGTGATGCCTGTGCCAGCCAGATGACTCACTAGAGGACTCTCCAAACTGCACCACCAAATGTGTGCTCCTTTTTTTTTCTCTTGCTGAGTTTTCTCGGTAATCTTCTCTGCTGGCAGTTTCTCGTGGTTAATTTTGTTCTGGAGGACTTTTTATCCTGCATTTAGTTCTTGGCTTGAAAAAGGAATGGTGGACAGTTTTTAAGTGCCTTGACGTAGCAACCCTGTGAACTATGGTTCTTCTCTAGCTGCACTTTCTTAAAAGCAACCAAACAGATTGTTTAATTGGCATTATCTTCCTCCCTCTTCAACAAGCAGTGGTTCTTTAATCTCATCTTTATGTCTTCCTGATCACTCAGTGCTCGTTTGGCCATGGGAACTCCTGGTTCTGCGCAGCCTGTCAAGTGGGCAGAACCTTTCGGGACAGCTCTGCAGCATTTGGGGCCATTAATGAGGAATGGACAGGGAGCTTCAGCAGCACAGTGAGGGACAAAAGCGAGGGGACCTGGTAGAAAAAAAATCCCTCGAGCTTGGTATCCTGCTGCAAACTTCCTGGGAACTCCATGGCTGGGGCAGTTGGAGACTTGTGCTGCACTTCACCACCTCTGGTCCCTCACCGCCCTCCTTTGCTGCTGTCAGCATGGATGTAACAGCGTCATGATGCTGTCATTGCTGTTACTCAGATTAGGAGAGAAAGGCATGGGGTGCTCATTGGAGAAGACTCTTAATTCTTGAGGTGCTCTTGCCCTCGAAGCCAGAAAGACTCTTGCTTACCTTTATGCCATGATTTCTGTTCAAAAAGCCTATGCATGGGAAAGTGTGTGAGGTGGACTGAGAAGTAAGCATTAAAATAACAAAAAATATGGACCTTTAACATAAAAATGGCGGGGGAGGGTAAGGAATTCAATCAAAATAACTCTGGAGGAGGAAAAAAGCATGCAGATCTTGAGGAGCAGGGAACAGGCCATCTGGCTGAACATGCCGCCCGTTAAAATGTACCTTAATCCCCACTTCCTGCTTTTTTTGCCATATGCTTTGCTGTGTGAAAAGTCAGGTACAAAGCAGTGCCCTTAAAAGAGAAGTTTCATTCCTGGTCACCTAAAAAGGTGACTCTTAATTAAATCTAAAAGAGGCATTTTATATTCATCATAGTATATTTACTCACATCTTTATTTTCCAATAAAATGTGCTTGTTCCTCCTGTCCTTGTGGCATGACTGATGTCACTTCCCACCCAAGAAGTTTCTGGAGGAAGGACTTTTTCTTTCACTTTTTTACACAGTTTAAAATTTGCTTTATTTTTTTTTTGGTGGTAAAACTCCAGGACCATTTGCATCCTGGTGCAGTTGATGTCCTCATTCTCAAAGGAGGAACGCTAAGGGCCTTGGCTTGAAATAGAAGTTATATCCCGTACACCTGCTTCCTTTGCAGTCAACATTTAATGATTTGTAAATAGTAATAATATATTGGCGAAGGAGAGAAGATGCTTAAATGCAGTGCTAAGCAATTGCAAAAGTAAATTAGTTCTTGGGCCTGTTGCAGGCAGGGTTTTATCAGTGCGGGTCTTAGAACGCACCGGGCAGGGCTTGATACTGAGGAGCATTTCTTAAACTTTGTGATTTCCAAGCTTCATAAACTTTTTAAGTTTTCAAAGCAAATCATCAAGCCCTGGCTAATTCACTGGTTTTCCTGCAAGTTAGTCCAGGCTTTGGTGCTGGAGCTTGTGTCTTGCGTTGTCTGTCTCCAGTTAGACCAAGACAGGGCTCCTTTGGAAAGGGCTGTCAGACCCTCTAAAAGCTACTGGGAACCAGGGAACTTGAAAATCTGTGAATAAACTCAACCATTCATACACTGCATCCCTTGCTTAGGATCGCCCAGAACAGTGGTGGCACAAGCAGGCGCTCTGCCCCAGGTCCCTTGTCTAGTGGGATATAGACAAGCCCAGTACAGTATCGTATTTCCTAATGCGCAGTAATCTGCATGAATTACAGCACTCCTTTCCTTCAGTCCTTTCACATGATACAGAGAGTCCTGTTATTGTTTTGGGTTCTTTATTTTTAGGTTCAGTAGATTTTACTGGGTTATTTTCCTACCCCGTGAACACAGGCACCAGGTAGTCAATAACAATCGCTTCATTAAAAAGGAAAAATAAAATCTTCAGTGTTAGCTGCACACACTAAAAAAAGAAAGGGGGAAAGATGACGGGAAAAACAGATGCCAAACATGGTTTTACATGTCACAGAGGCTGCTGCTCCATAGACTCATGTCTTTGAATGAGTGCAAGTAAAATGTTATGGAAAAGGTGCATTGGATTGCATCCTTCTTCTGTTCTTTGATATTATCACCTCTGAAAATCAAAATGCTTATTTAACAGCTGCATTATCTTAAGTTAACTTCTGGCTTCCAACTTGAGAATATTTTGGCCCAGACAAGACTCTCCTGAGGTTACAAAGAAATCAATAGAAGAGCCAGGAATAGAAGACAGATAGGCCTTCTGCACTCCTTTTAGCTACCGGACCTCCTTCAGCTCAGAATCACGTTGTGCCCGAACCCGCAGCCAACTGAACACTGGGATTTTAGTTCCAGGAAGGACAAGCTGTGATTCCTCCTCTTCCATCACCTGGAAGTGCTCACTGGCATTTAGTGTCTCCCCAAGCCAGACCCTCCCTTAACGCTGCTACTTCCACCATCTCCACAAAAAGCAAAATAAAACCAACCCCCCCATGTCTTCTGCTCCTGAGCATTCAGCTCCGAGCACCAGTCACAACTGGTTTGTGTTCCCTGCTTGCTTCTGCCATTGAAGCTTTATTTAGGCTTGATAGTGAGTGAAACAGTCAGGTGTAAGATTTTAGGTCTCGGCTCAGACGAATCGTGCACGGTACATGCCGAGCAGCCCGAGTGTTTACAACAGCCTGTGACAGAACGTGTTACTCACTGTGACTTGAGGCACTGCCATAGAAATATGGCACCTTGCACAGAAATTGCTTTTGCAGCAAGCTGAAAGTCGTGTTATTAGGGTCCACTATTGGATTAACCCACTGACATGCAATCCAACCCGATACCAGCAGCGAGGATTTATTACCAGCCGTGACTTTCAGTCACATCAGAGCTCTCGATGAATCGCAAGGGGCGTGGGTGTGGGTGTTTTTGTGTTCGGGTGTCTGTGTGTGTGTGTGTGTACGATTGCTGTGAGGGACAGAGAGAGTGGCTGAGCTGTGTGGGAGCTGGGAGCATGTTCCCGTGGTGGGGTGCTGCATCCACAGCCCTTTGCAGCAGTTCTTGTCCTGTGTTTGAGGTGTTTTGGGGAGGTATGAACACCCGTGCAGGGGGACTTGGCCTGAGATATCAGAAGGTCAGTTTGCATATTGTCCAGCAAACTGCCGAGAGGTGGCACTGATTTCTTCCCTGAGACTAAAGCACCACAAAGCTCCGTCCATCGCTGCCAACTAGGATCAGCTGTAATTCACCCCTTTTAGCCACGCAAACAGTTTAGAAAAAAGCAAAATATTTCTACTTTTCCTTGCAGCTGTTTGACCAATGTCTTGTACCCCCTTGACCAATGTCTTGTCCCCCCTTCGCTCCAATCCTGTGAAATACAAATAGTCATTTTGTCAAGAAATGTCAGTTTTTCTGTTACCACCCTGTGGGTAACCAGATCACCATCATACCTAACGAGCAAGTTTCAATGTTAAAAAAAGCCAACTAACAAGGTAATTAACCAGTTATTGTATGATAATGACTATGCACTTGCATGCTTAATGGCTTCAATGTAATTAAAAACTTTTAATATGTGACCTGTGAAACAATTAAGAGGTTCTGAGGGTTTGGGCTTTTCTTTCTTTCTTTGTTTTTTATACATACAGTATTTCTGTCTTTGAGCCCTCTGATCTGAAAGCAATAAAATTACATATGAGACTTAGGAATAGATTTGACTCCATGCAAATTCTTTGGGGGAGACAGAGGAGTGCAGCCTGCACACCAGTGACCACTGTGACCTGAGCTTTCCTCAATGGGGCAAAGAGTATTTGTTCTGCATTAAATCACAGAGAGTTAAGAGACACTTTAATTTTAATCTTAGATTTAGCAGGAGATTTAGGCTGCTGCCAGAATAGTACCTCAAGACTTTAAACCTGAGCATGAACATTCTTGAAGTAACTGGAACTGCTCATGGATTCAAGTTAAGCATGTGCTTAAAATATTGCTGAATCTGCCCTTTCTTAAACTTTAAATCCACAAAAGGAGCAGTCTTCATTTGAGTAACGTGTACCTTGTTGAGATTCTACCCCAAGTGCCTCTATCTAACAGCACTGGGGGACCAATAACTTCCTATTTCTCCATAATACTTTTTTCCTGTATTGAAGACTGCTCGTTGCTACAAGAGTCTTTTTCCTCTTCCTTTAGATGTCCCTCCCCAACTGGCAATTTATTATTATTTTAAATCAGTACACACATAAACATTGCTATTTTAATTAGGGAGATGCAAACAGAAGTCACATGCTATAAGGCACTGCAAGTGTGCTTGCTACTCTCACATTTTAATTATTTATTGGAGTAAATAAAATTAAATATTTTCATAGCGATCCAGAACAGGATTTGAAGTAATTACTCTGTCAAATTCATCAAAAATTCTCTCATCAAAATAAAAACCTTGATGTCATTGAATAATTTATAGTACAAATACACAGAAATTGTAAAGTATTATAAATAGAAAACTGCAGGGTAAGTGAACATGAATTAGTTAAGGGTTATGTTTCTGAAAGAGCCTGTCATAAGCTGTATAAATTTTTAATAAGTGTTTTTGAGGCCTAATTTTCAGTGTACAGTATATACCAACAACTACAGGAAACAACCCGAAAATGGTGATTTAGAAACACAGCTGTTTATGATAGAGGCCAGATTGTGACTCCTCTTCCTGAGCCTTTCTCTCATACAATTTGAACTAATGATGATTGCCACTGAATGCCTATGGCTTAGCATGAATCATCTGCCTAAATAGCAAATACATTAAGTAAACCTAATCTCTATTATTATCTATAAATACCAAATGCTGGGACAATATCTAGCCTATTAAAACCCCAACTGTTCGGTGAGGCATCCGTACGCCAGTGACACAACACCAGCTTGCCTGCGCTCAGTCTTTGATAGTGTTTCTGGTGCATGTGAGGACCTCTCCTCCTTGTGCCAGAGCTGGAAGAGGCTGTCGGTCTTCCCCGGTACCCACAGGGCCTGGTTCTGCAAGCTGCCATCTCCCCACTAAGAGTAAAAGGAGCTGGAAGCACTCAGCACCTTGCAGGCTGGTGGTAACTTTTACATTCGATCTCGTACTGCTGGAGGTGACTCTCCGTGTTGCTGGTAACCAAGGATGTGTCAGAGGCAAAACCTCTCATCTCGAGTCTGCTGCCTTCACTTGTTTGTTTTCTCATTCTGTTGAGTTCTGGATCAAAATGCAGAGGCCTAAGAGGCCTCCCATAAAACAAATTAGCAACAGATCTGCTCCTTCCCATGCTAAAGCCATTGTTTTCAGTGGATCTAAGATGGATACAAATATCAACAGTTCTTTTCAAAAACGGCTACTGCCAACTCATGGCAGACTCGAAAAATAAAACTTCCTCCTCCCCAGCCAAATGAAACCTGAGATTTATGGTGGGATCTGGATCTAAGGCAGCAAAGGAAACCTGCTGCAGCTCCGCTGAAGCTGAGGGAGTTCTGGATGCAGCGGTGTAAGGCTGAGGTAATGCCACTGGAGCCAGTGGATTTGTTCTGGCTTAATCCCAGCATAATGAGGCCTGGAAGTCTTTTTTCACTTCCTTGTTATAAAGGTCATTAGGCAAATTCTACTTCTACTCCTAAAAGTAGTTCAAGGACCTAAAGAAAATTTGGTGCCATTTGCTGTTTATTCTATTTTAAGAGGGATCATTTAAGGGAGATTTCCCCTTGGCCTTCTTGTCGCACGTCACCATTTTGGTAGACATGTCAGTTCAGATCCTATCTGGCTAAAACTTTGGGGTTTTGAGAGCTCATAAGAAACATCCACTTTTTTGATCAATATGCGTTACAGAAATAGACACAGGTAATGATTTTCAGACAGCTAAGCCAAGGAAACTTTATCAGATGTAGAATATGCTATCTCATTTCATGCATGCATCTACCTCTGGCAAGGTTCTTTCTATTTCTGGGACCTAAAGGGCCTCAGCAAGGTAGTTCTGCTTGTAAATCTCTGCTACAGCAGAAAGGTCAATATACAAGATGCAGAGGAGGCAGAGAATGACAGGAAGTGGGAGCAGGATAGGAACAAGTTAAAAGACGCAATCATTCTCTGCCAGAAAATGAAACGCCGTGTACGGAGCTCATGGGAACGGTTAGGAAGTGCTCAGGAAGCTTTGGGAAGCTTTGGTTTACGCAAACTTAAATGTAACCTAAATTTTGCATTGATTCTCTGTACAAGGTGAAAAACACCCAGATTGAATATAGTACAAGACAAATCTATTGACTGCAGAGCAGATGTAGGAATTTATTGCTGTACTGTTTCTCTTCCATTCATCAGCCAAGGTTTTCTTAACCAACTCCATTAGCAGAACCACCAAGCATTTGGTGGGGGTTTTCATTGACTCAGGGATTTAGTCCTCAGTCTAAATACGACCTGACTCTGTGCTCCCCATTCTGGATGATGTGGGAAACATTTGCCTAGTACCCCAAAGATTACATTGCTTTACCTCAGATCGACAGCAAACAAGTTTTTAACTACTGTTTAATTAAAGTGTTTGATCATTTTACACTTAAAATTTATCTATAATAAGGCTTCCTCTTCTTGCAAATCTAGGCTGCCAAAGTCTGCATGGAGCACAGAGATGGAGGCTTCCATGTATTAGCTATTCTCTGGGTCCTTCTTTTCTCTCTGTTTAATAATTGATAGGCACGATCGTTCCTCCTACTTCTTCACTGTAGTCAATAGCGTGTCATCCTCTGCTGTCATCTCAGGTCACCTTCCTGAACTGCTTAGGTTTAGGAGTCAAGTCTGGTGGAGACAAGTTAAAACTTTTGATAGTAGAAAGAGACATTCATTTAATATGTTGGTTGCTAATCATTATCAACCCATTTTAAAATGAGAAAGTAGCTCGTATAGGGAATCGCTTAATTTCCCTAAGCACATTTGGGTCTCACTTGCTTTAAAGATGAGCTCTTAGCTTGATTTTTCTCTTTGGGTTTGGGGTCTTTAACATTTCCTCTTCTGTTGCTTGTGGTTTCATTGTAACATTATTCTTACTGCTTTTCCTCTTCCATCTATTTCGCTTTCTACTCCACAAGGATATTGTAGTTTTTTTGGACGTCAAATGGAACGACAAAGGGAAAAAATCCCCACAATTCTTTTTTCAAACTATGAATAGTTTTCCTTTAAAAAAAAAGTTCTGGTTCATCTGCAGCCAAGTTTATTGGAAATGACAGCTCAAAAGTTCAGTGAGTGAGTGAAGTTCCTAGAGATCAGAAGCCCTCTGCTGTTTCTGCTGTTTCCAGGCCTCAATACAAGGGCACCTTTTGGAAGTTTGAAGGTCAGCTGTAGGTCTATTATTATGTTGAATGGAAAGGAAATAATTTTGCACTTGTATCCAACTTCTTGTCATCTTTCTCCTTACCCTACTTGGCTTCTTTGTAGTACCTGAAGGCCTCAGCTCCATCTCTTTTGGCCATTGTAAATGGTTTGATTGGTGTTGGCCATGTTATCCCTTCTTTCCTCTTTATGAAAAGCAAATGATCATGTTGCATTGAAGAAACCATTATTGCCATCAAACAATCTGCCTTAATTTTTACCTCCTCTGAAAGTTTCAACTCCTCATCAACATTTCAGAAGGAAGTAACTGTGTTGGTTTTCAGTAACTCTGAGGAATCCTGCCAGTTCTGATCCACACTTTGGATAAGTCATAGCACAGAGACCACTTTGGACAAAGGATGCACTGGTCTCTTCCTTTTATGTTTTCCTCTTTGCTGCTTCTGGGTTTTTTTTTTGAAGCATTTGTTCAAGCCCCCTGAAGCGAAGGCAGAGACGTGAATCTGTACAAAGTTCCATTAACCAACCATGTCTCCTAACTGGCAACACGGAACACTCTACGATTGAAACTGTGTATGTTGTGTCCAGAACTGTAGCTTTGTCTTCCTATGAAGGACTCAGGCTGGTGTGTTGGAATCAAGCATTTGCAGGAAGCCCACCCACAGATACTTTTTCTCAAACATCTTTTGGCAGCTTTTCCTTTTTCTGTGCCCAGGAGAATATTTCTATAGATGGCACATTAGTCTGGCTCAGTCCTGTCTGCCTGTCTGAAACACAACACCGATTCAGCAACGTGCTCCTTGCCCTACGTCCCTTTTTCTGATTCACAGCAAAGATAAACGGGACACCAGGACATGTCTCTCTGAGTTAGTTACTATTTCTGCCAGTGACTGGTTTTAAACCAGGGCTCAGGATTTAAAAAGTAAGTGCTCTTATGCCCTAAAGCACCTCCTGTGTTTTGCTTGGCACATAGAGTTAGTAGCAGTTTCTTAACCACCTGGTTCTGCATATGGTCTCTGGGGTTGAATGTGGGACCACAGAGCACCTTCAGCTCTCAGCTCTGATGATTTCCTTGGCTTTTATGCAATTACTCCTAACTGACACCAGCGTAACATGGGCAAGGACTGGAGCCATCACTTACTCCACAAACACAGGAATGATTCTCTCTTCAGAGCCTACACAGCGCTTTTCGTGTATTATAGCTCAAGTGCAGTATATATTTGTCTGAAGGCTAAAGGCTAAAGGCACACTTCAAGACTGAGGAGTTTTAATTACAGGTCAAAGGGAGCAACAGAGAAAAGAATAAATACGTAGAGATGAAACTGTGAGGGGCTTGCCTGGCAACAGCAATTGTCTTAAGTAAAATGATGGGAAGTGCCTTCAGGCAGGTTAGGTTCTACATGCTTATGACTGTCTACCACTTTTATGCTACAAGAAGCAGTGGTAGCACCTGATGTTAGGGACCACAGTGTCATATGGAGACTACTATTCAGAAAGATATGAGAAGACTCTATAATTTTCCTAGGACAAAAGAAATAATAGCACAAGCTCAAACTGGTGGGCAAGCTTCCTGCCTACTTCTGACCTGCCCAGAGTGGCTTGGCAGGTGTGAGGAAGTCACATTAGCTCCCAGCTGCATATCAAGTGGATTTTCAAAGAGCTTTTGATGACTTATAAAACAGAATGTGGTTTGGGGTTTGAGTATTTATCTGAGCAGCTGTCTCCCTCTGTACGGGCCTAAGCACTGTTTGACATCATCGAAAGCTGTTTTATTGGCTGTTCCAAAACAAACAAAACACAAATAAGCTTAACACCTTCGGAAGGGAACTGCTCAGTTATTGTGTGGAATTCATTTTGGGCTGGGGATCTGTAAAGCTGAGTCAATATGCTGATTTGAATCTAAGCTGCAAGCTTACCTTTTAACCTGCACTTGTTGCTTCCTCTAATAGAGCTTTTTTTTTCAAACCACAGATTATTGTGCCTTTATTGTCAACTGTGCTGCATGCACGTGCACAAGGAATACTATGGGCTCTTGCTTTGAGTTGACACTTCCTAGGCAAAGGTTGGAAAGAAAACCTGCACTTCTGTCCCCACTCTTCTTGCTTTGCAGAAGGATACTCTTGGGCTGCTAACTTGAAAATCTGGAGTGCTTGCACGTCCTTAGCATCCACTGCCTTTGGTAGAAGGACTGACCGTTAGGCAGATGCATCATTCTCCCTTGAGGAATCCAGGAGGGTTGTACTGAGTAGTTGCTCCTCTCCAGGTCCTCCTTGTCTCTTGCACTGCTGATGTGCTGTTAGGTGCTTTCCTGATGACACTTTGTGCTCTGATGTCTTCAGTTTATCAATAATCCACATTAAGATGCCATTACATTTAGAACAGCCTGTGCAGTGACTTAGAGGACTGACTCAAGGATGAAGGTTATCTGGTGAAGGTCTGCTCAGGTCAGACAGATACTACTTACAGGAAGGAGGAAATGCCTGGTGAACTGGAAGCAAAGGGCAGGAAAAGGAGTTGAATCCTTCCTTCCTGTTTGCTACTTTCATGATGTTAAATTTCGTGACGTGAAGAATCCCAATTTCCCTTCCTAGGGTCATCCTAGGTAGCATTTTATATCTGGGCTTACAGGCACAGTGTCAAGACATTCTTTTCTTATGAAGTATGATCATTGCTTGTGCTGTGGAGTGGCTATGCACCTTGAAGGGTTTAAACTTAGCCTAAAAAACTGCAGACTTCCCAGACCTAAATCTTCATCAGAAAGTCAGGTTCACGTTTAAACGGTGCTTGTTTGTTTTGCTATTTTAATTTACTTGGTTTTCCTTGTGGTGTGCCCAAGAAACTTCATGTTACCATGCTTTGAGCTGACAGCTGGGCAGGAGGGGTGTTGTGAGGGTTCCTCGGTGTCTTCACGCTCCTCTGTTTCACTCTGTTTTCCTCATAAGAGTCAAAAGTGCCCCTGTGTTTTAGCACTCTGGGAAAATCAGGTAGAGCAATACGCTGGTGTAACTTCCTCAGAAAAGAAGCAAACTGCCTGGACTCCTTGGGCCAAAATTCAAGGAAGAGAATGAAGATTTTGGGTGGTTACCTTGAAATATCTTTCATAGCTGAAATAGCGGGAGTTAAACCTGGGTCAGAGCTGCATGACTCTCAGCAAAAACCTGGGGTCTGGAAACTGAGTGTCCCATAAAAGGGAAACATCCCCAAACTTTCTGAAAGTCTCTGGCAGTGTCACATTGCAGAAACAGGGACCTGTCAGTTTATCTGAGGGTAGGTAAGGTCCTTGTGTGACCTCCATTCCCGGGTCATCTCAGTACCTTAAGATCTTTTATACTTTTTATGCTCATGGGGCCAGATTTGCATAGCAGAATATATCTGATTAAAAGCAGGAGAACAGAACTGATGCCCTGACTAAAATGGTCCCCACACAGTCTTCGCTTGCATTTGTTCTAAAGCCACTTTGGCTGGAATTTTGCAAAATGCAACCAGAATTCCCCAAAACAGAGCACAAACACATTCACAGGAATAGATCCGTGACCCCTTCACCTTGCGGTCCCACATGGCAGCACTTACAGTTGCCACAGTGCCACTGCATTGGCTCTTACAAACGATTCTGCCACCCCACACCATGATTAAGTATTGCTGTTATAAACCAGGTACCTCTCATGTTAATAACAACATCTGTTAACTAACACATTGCTCATTAACCAAGAGTAGCCGTGGATTTCACCAGATTACAGCTCTGCAGGTCTTTTACGAAAGAGCTATCAACAAAATGCTGTGCCTTCTTTATTCTTCAAAGATTCAAAGTCATTTCATTTTAGTGTTGAGTTTCTTAAAGCAGTGGTTGTCCCATACACTTCAGCATTATGTAAAAGCACTGAAAGATGATATTTTAAAAGAACAGGTAGTTTCCCATACTATTTTACAGAATAAAATGTCTTTTCTATATGCCATCTTTGAATGGATTCCTGAACAATGCACCAAAACTTAGCTATAAACACACTACTGTCATATAATAGACCCTATACTTTACAGTACCTACAGGGAATCGCTTTTTAAAGTCTATAACATACAGTACTCTTTTTATATGAGTGACTGAATCATATAAAAATAAAAATTGATAAAAAATAGCAATAAATCTGGATTTTATATCTTGCACTGAGCAAAGTCTAAATTAAACTACTGTATTAAACCTTCTATGAAGTAGACCTAATTAATTAAAAACACCAGGGTTAAGCAATTTAGCCATCAATCTCCTAGCTTAAGTGGGGGATGAGGTACATATGGTAGCTTACTGAGAAAGAAAAATGAAAGACCTGCTCTCTCCAGACTCACGTTGACATGATCTAGGGGAGGTTAAATATGAGCTGCTATTCCCAGGGAGACTTCCCCTACAGTTCCTCCAGCAAGATGACTTTCCCAAAGCCCTCAGCAAGTTGGAGTGTGTCACTTATCTGCTGCCTCCAGAGCAGCGAGTGGGGCAGAGCAGGCTCCCAACGCCTTTCCGAAGGAGTTGGATGTTGGTTGAAACAGAATCACAGAATCACAGAATCACAGAACCGCTCGGTTGGAAAAGACCTCTGAGATCATCACGTCCAACCGTTCCTGTCTACCCCCTAAACCATATCCCTAAGTACCTCGTCTACCCGCTCTTTAAATACATCCAGGGATGGTGACTCCACCACCTCCCTGGGCAGCCTGTGCCAGCTTCTGACGACCCTCTCAGTAAAGAACTTCCTCCTTATCTCTAACCTGAACCTCCCTTGGCAGAGCTTGGTGCCGTTTCCCCTTGTTCTATCCTCCAACAGCAGTGGTGCCATGGCAGAGTGGTTACTCTATGAGTTCAGACTCGCCAGTAATATTTTTCATGCAACAGAGTCTGCCAACACTCCTGGGAAGGAAAAGGAGATGCCGATGTTTCCTTTCTCTCCAGAGATGGGCCCTGGCCCTAGGAGTTTCACTTTTGCTTGCTGGACACCAGGCTTGAGGGTGATACTCAAACTGAGAGAGGAGCAGGACAGGAGGCTGGCCAGCAGCACCCTGTTTTGGAAGGCAACCTCAGCAGAAAGGCTGCCCAGTGACCTTATGGATGGCTTCAGTTTTGAATTGTCACTGTGTTTATAAGAAGGAGGCAGCTCAGGAAACTGCTAGCTAAACATTTCCCATTCAACCCTCCCTCACCGCATTCTCTCCAACTGATGACTTTTTGATCAAAACAGAAAGTTGTGTGCAAAAATTGAGATTATTTTTGTTGCAAGTTCTCTGTTTTTCATAGAATGACCAAATGCCCAAGAGATGAAACTTCTAGGAGCTAGTTCATTTCTAAACTCAGATTTAATGTGCCTTTTCACATGGCTCCCTCCAAAACAATGGTGGTGGAATAAGCAAAATATGTTGCTGCACACTGGTGAATATAAAAAACCCAGCACTGGTTAGACCTATTTTTTCAGTCCTTGGCTTTTCACTGTCACAGATGCTGTGAGTAAGAGGAGATTTCTTAGGCTCTTCCTCAACAGGGGCACAGGTATTCAGCTGGGCTGTTGGAAGGTGAAGCTGTGGGCAGCAGCTTGGCTGGGCCTCCTAGGTTTGGTGCTTCTAGGATTTTAGTAAAATAATCACATTCCATGTGTGGACAGTATGCTTAGAGTAGTGTTTTCATAATTTTCCACTCTCTTAACTGGATCCCTTTTACTCAAATCTTGCAGTCCCCCAGGGTGACTATAAAGAAAGCCAATGTAGCTGTACCGTCCCCCTCAAGATGCTGGAGTTGCCCAAAAGATCTTTTAGCCAAGGACTCTGCATGGAATTAGAAATAAAATTTAATACTATTTGGACTTGGATGTCACAAAGGAATGCAAAATTATAAGGAAGCCGTACATTGCTTAGTGTTTTGCTCAGAACTTCTTGAATGCCACACAGATGGACTTTCTGAATGCTTAAACAGTGGAAAGGAATTGAGTAAAGCATCCACTGCGTAACACTTAATCAATTCCTGGTACCATTCTATTAATTTAAGACTTCTTCATCCACTTGTATCTCTCATGAAACCTTCAATCAATGCAACAATTAATATTGCATGCAGATGCAGGTAATCTGCTTTTTAACTCCCTGCTATGGTTTCTCTTGGCCCAGACCTGACAACTTAAGGGTGGGGTTTCATGCTGCATTGAGCTGCTCTGATGAAGAGCTGCACCCAAAAAGCAAACCGACTCTTGCTGTATGCAAAAATTCCCCTCAGGATCAGAACTGGGAATTGCGTCCTTATGGGATGAGTCGATTCAAGTGGCTGATCCAGCAGAAAAATAGTAATTTATTTTGCAAGTCAACCAGATGCCTGAGCTGCCCAGTGACGGTACGATGAATGCATCCATCAAGGAAGGGAGAGGCAGAGGCATGTGGCTGTAGATGGAAGCTGAAGTGGGATCTCCCTTTTGGCAGGCGCTTTCCATTTGACCAGCTTGGCTGTAGTGTGAAGACGCACCCTTAGGAGCAGCAGAGATTCCCCCACACCAAGCCCAGGAGTTAAGCTTGTTTGCAGGCTCTTGAGACGGCAGATGTATTTGTGGTTGGAGATGCACTTCAGAGTTCAAGTGGCATTGGGAACACTCTGCATAATGTGCAGCCCACTTGAGCTGAGCCTGTGAATACAGGCAGCCACTGAGAATCGCGTGGTGGCTTTTAGTAGAGGAAGGCTCAAACCTTGGAGATCTTTCTCTCTGTTTCTTATTCATCCTCTATCCAAGCAAACCCTTCAATCTGTAGAGGAGAGTGAAACTAAAGAAGGACCTTGAGACTTGGCCTCCTGTAAAAAACAAGTTTACAGGCACTTGTCTCTCACAGATCCTTTAAAAGAAATTATTCTGTGACATGTGCTCCTACAGACACGGCCTTTTACCTCAGGATTATTATGGATCTAGCATCCTAAAATCAATACTCCATAATTCTGATTCTAGGTACATCAGCTAGGTCTCTAAGAGAAGGCGGGCTAAATTTCTCATCTCAATAAGGAGAAATAAGATCATCTGGAGCTTCATTCAATCCACCTAAAATCTTAATTGTTTCCTGGTGGTGCTTCTCTTTCTCCTTTGCCTGCACAGGAAGTCAAGAATGGCTATTCCCGACTTCGGGGAACATTGCACACAATGAAAGCTGGGCAGACTCAAGTGATACGGACTCAAGTTGCCATTTTTGCAAATATCACAAACTTTTGAAGTGAATTCAGCACACACAGAAAGCATTTATCTGGAATAGTGCATGTAAGTCTCCTTTTAGTGTTACATAACCTCACTGCTGGCAAATCCTGGTGAATAAAAAATAAAAGTGTTACCAGTGCAGCACCGGGCTTTTGCATTTATAAACAATGAGGCAAGGACAGAGAGATCACCAGAGCAGGCTAAAAATGTATCTTAATGCGCCTGCAGGGACTTTTACGAGAAGTCAGTAAGATAAGGGAGTTTTGACATGACACGGTGAGCCATGAAGGAGCTACTTTGAAAAGAAACAATACATTTGAATATTCAGACCAAGCACTAAGCAGTAAGTCAAAAAGAAACTACTACACTCAAATCTTCTGCAACTTAGGGCTAATTAGACCTATGCCTCCGAATGGCCCGAGCCTCATGCAATGTGGCAATGGTTATGATAATTATATTTTCATTCTGTGTTGGGCTATGAGTTATATGCGTATGGCCTATAAATGCTAATGGGAGCTGTGTATGTAAATCCGCTCCTCAATGAGGTGAGATTATGCCCTGATGTATCTTAAGTAGCGTGTAAATGCAGCAGTTGGAGACTGGAAAACGCAGGGCTTTGCAAACCTTTAAAAGGGAAGTGATAGGTGTGTGGACAGGCTGTTTAGTGGGGAAGGTGGGAAACTTGAAAACTTGGAATTATTAGTGACCACAGTGATTTTCTTAGCATGCATTTCCCATCAAATATAACCAGTGGTAATGATACAAAACCAGTATCACTTTCCTATATGTAGTAAGAACTTTATCCACACAGATACATACTATTATGCATTTCTAAGTTATCTGATGTATGTCAGGACTGCAGAAGGTTAGACCCGTCGTATATGAATGATTGATGGTAGTCACGTCACCTGGACTGCAAAAAGTTAGCACTTCTGATTATATGGCCAGTCCTCCCTCTCAGCAACTTATTTGCTACCTGAAGACTAATTAAAGTGGCCTGTTAGTGCCTAACTAGCCAACTGTGCCCATAATGACGTAAATAATGCACACAAATGAGATGATGATGTGCAAAGGGACATTCCTTGCTCTGTCCTGCAAGGACCAGTCACACATTATGTTATTTCTGTCATGGTCTGACTTGTACCTCGATGCGTAGGAAAGTGTTCCTTCATACCAAGAAATGAGTATCAGCTGGATGGTACAAATGAACTCCAAGGAGTGGTCCTGAGCACCACTTGAATAGTAACGTCTCTCATTCTGCCCCTTTCTGTGTATTACTCTGTTCTTATTCTAAGTATTTATTTACTGATTATGAGAAAAAACACACGACCTCACAAGACCCCCAGCAGGTGCTCACAGCCTCCACGGGCTCCTCGAACAACCGTGGTATTCTCTCCCTGCCTTATTATGGTCCTTTCTCAAATGTAGGAATGCAGAGTTCAGACCTGCTGGAGTATTTGGGGGGATTGCAAGATATAAATAAGCCAGCTGGGGCTTCAACCCACCAGCTCAGCAACATTATATCGTGCGAGTCTTTGTTTTCACTGTATCACCTATTTTTCGGACCAGCGGTATAACCAAGTTGTAAACTGCACACCTTACAAATCAGTCTATCCTGACATTGCTGGAGCGTTCATTACAAGCTGTAAAAAAACACTGGCAAGGAAGGTTTCAGTTCTGCAGCCCAATTTTCCATTGCAATAACCCAATTAACTGGTGTGTGTTTGTTTTACAAAGCTCTAAGCTACAATAAACCATGCCGATACACAGGCTGCAGAAAGCTCCGTAATTAGGACAAGGTGTACAAATTAAACCACTCTTTTTAAACTTCAAACCAGCTAACTTCTGACATACTGTACTGCTGGGGCTTCTGGGACTAAACCCAATTAACATCTTAGTATTTTATAAGCATCGTTTTAATTGCATTTGTATGCAATCTTCTCTCCAAGAGCCTTTCAAGGTGCTAGCCCTCGTTCAGATTTTATTACTTTAGTGATTTAAATCTCCTCTATCTGTGCTTCCCGTTAATAATGACTAGTGCTACTTCAAATGCCGGCCCAACATAAAACTGAGCTCTCCAAAGAATTATACTTTAAAACAGTTGCATTTAACTTTATTATTACATTTTTAATTTTTTTCTCTCTCTGTTTGAACATTATGCCTTGAACCATTTTATCAAGCTGTCAGTGCAGTAAGTGCTGGAAGAGTGAATGTTTTACTTCTCGGTGCTTTGCTATGGCGCAGCCTTTTGGCCTACAGATGACTCAGTTTGTGCTGCACAACATTGCCTTAGAAAAAGAGCTTTTCTAGGAGCAACTTAATGAGCTGCGTGCCCATGGATTTTCAGGATGCAGGGAGGTGGGAGGAAGTTTAACTCTATGAGATACAGCAAAGCCAATCCCTCAGGCTGAGCTGCTTTTGCCTTTTTTAGGACAAGACCTGCCCTCCTTCCTTGCCCATCAGAAGCCAGCCCTGTGAAGCTTTACTGGTGTGGGTAGTTTTATTGACTGTAATGGGATTGCTCAAGTTTGGATGAACTGGGCCTTGATGGAAGCAGTGGAACATTCCATGGAAAATCTGATGCGCTCTAAAGAATGCCAGTTCCCATCACTATAATTTCTCTCTGTATGAAATTCTCTCAAGTGCTCTGTTTTCCTTTATGCATCTGCTTCTTGGAAAATGACCTGCATTTCAAAGATCAGGTAGGATTTGAGGAGAGCGTAGAGGCATTAAGTAGTATAACGTGATGCCCTCTGCCCAATTAATAGCATAACATATAAAAGGTGTTCTGAGATTCTTTTTCCAGCATGGTATTTATTATCCTGTTTCGCATTCTTCCAAGGATGAAAAAAAGAACCAGGAATGTGTTGGATCCTACTGAAATGATGAAATGGATAAAATGTTTATTTGAAAACGCTGGCAGCCAAGCTCAAAATATTTTCCTCTTTGCAAAATGCAACTTAGGGTGAATATAGACTAATGTTACTCTCATTTAGGATTTCTGTTATGTGGATACAAATATTGGGTCTTAAAAATGCAGAAGGTTCCTCCTGAAATATTTTGAACCTTTTCACTTGATTGAGTGTCTTGTCAAACAAAACTGGCAGCAGATCTCTTGGAACTGCCTGAATCTATGCAGATACGATTTCTATCATGCCCTTATTATGTGTAGTCCATAATAAGGATGAGCATGTATAAATCATTTCTGGCTGGCACTTAGGATGCAATACTCAAAGGAGAAAGACATTTCTGTCTTCAAATGTCTAGCAATTTCTGATATTATACAGTAAGTCTCCCCAGAACCATACAATCCTCAATTCCACGCAGCCCTCTTATGAAAGAATGAGACTTTCATATCATCCCCGCAAGAGCCACCCGTGAGATAAGAATTGTGCAGTTCAGATGTGTGCTGTGCTGCAGCCAGGGTGGCTATATTGAACTTTCATTTGCAAAGCCTTTGCTAACAAAATTGCACAGAGATGAAGGTTTTTGCCTCTATCGTTCCTATATACAATTATCTATGAGTAAGCATTACTTTATATATAGTAGGTTATATAGTCATATATTATAGGAACATATTTCCCGTGGAATGTCCTTCTATGAGCACACCTATAATGCGCACTAAAATAAACACACACTGAATGAATGTGTGTGTGTTTTCTCGGCAGCGATAATCTAGCTAAGCCTCGGTATTGTAAAATGTAATAGCATATGAAATGATAGATGAGCCAAAAAGTTCTAACAAATCACGCCTTCCCCAGATAGAGAAATGCAGAGAGCTGGTCAAAACTAAAGAAGCCATCTTAAGAAAACAGTATAAAAAGATGTATGTTGTCTGCTTCCCAGTACTGGTGTTAGAGTTATTTTACACTCCAACTCTTTAAAAAATATTTTTCTGCAACATATTAAAAAAATAGCCCAGTTCTTTTCCAGAATTCAAGTTCCTCTTTCCTTTTTTAGAGGACTTTCCAAGAGGAAAAGATAGGATTTGGAAAGCAAATTTTAAAATAATTTGAAACATAATTCTGATCAAATCTTTAATAACAGTATCAGCAGAAACAGACACAGGGAATGCCAAGGAAAATGGATTATGTTAATTAAGCTAACAATTTTTAATGGCAAATTTTGTTTCAGGAAGAAAAGGTGATTTTTTTTTTTGAAGAGCATTTTCTGAAAAATATTTCAACCACTATAGAAACATAAAAGACTGGAGATTTTCTGTGAAACAGTTCTTTACTGTAAGATGATGAATGGTATCTTCAGTATTGTAGTTATACATAATAAAATGTTTATTTGTGAGGCTTTATACATTTTACACTTCATTTATACACAAACACATATCTTGTAGTGGAAAGAAATCTATAGTGATATTTTACTTGACAGATGCTGATCGTTTCCTAATAGGCAAACAACTAGAATTTCTCAATGAAAGGTTTAGTTCTCGGGAATCTGAAAAGCAGAGGGCATTTTAGACCAGGAGTTCAGTGTGTGGAGCTGTCAAACTTGATATCCCTGAATTTTAGGTGAATTGGAGCGCCTTGTTCCTACGGAGGTTGTTCTAAAGGGGACTGATGTCTTTTGGGAGCTGAGCTCCAGGGAGTAAGGGGCAGAGAGCAGGAGAATATTTTATGCAAAAGAACCGTCTGTCGAGAGTGGAATAGAAAATTACACTTCTTTAATGACAAGCTTTTTGTGAAATACGGGGAGCCATGGGGAAGTATATTATTCTGTTTTCTTTCTTTCTATACAGTGGAAAATAAGAGGTGTCACAGTGAGTTATCATGTGCAGTGACCACTAATGCTCCTGTTTAGTGTACAATTGCCTACCACATCACACACAATCGCATGTGTCATTATTGTATTAACTGGGTTTATGTACTGTTCACCTGACTTCACCTAGCAGTGCTTGCATAGTAAAAGGAAGAAGCTCATTTGGGTAAAGGAGGTTGCTTATAATTCTGTTTGCTGCCCATTTCAAATGATGGGACCACAGCAAAAAAAAACCAAACCCAAATCTTTATAAAAAAATAACATTTTCTTCAAAATTTTGCTTTTCATAATCAGAGCCTGAGCTGTCAGAGATCCAGCTCTGATTCGTGCTGGCCCAGTGGGTGCTGGGTTAGGCCCTGACCTCCTTT